>NW_009648241.1:1142402-1174898 GCF_000708025.1 Charadrius vociferus | reverse complement strand
AAAGAGTGTATTATTAAAAATTACTGAAAATGTTCTGATTAGTGTTTACAGTCTCTGTCTTTAAAAGCAAATAAGCCATGCAATCAGAAGAAAGGTTTCTTTATTAAACTTTTAAGTAATTCATAAAGTTTCAAATTAAAAAAAAAAAAGTTCTTTCAAAAGTGCTTAATGTAAAATAACCAAATGATCACTTGGGTACAAGGAGAGAAATTCTTTGTTGCTCATCCACTGAAACCATTGATGTGCTGAATTTTTCAGTTCTTTCTGAAGTTCACAGTACCTGATCACTCAGTCTAAATAAAATTTGTTTTCATTTAGAACAATATTACATATCTCATTCTTCTCTTTTCGCCCAGGGATTAAGAACTTGAGACATACTGAGTAGTTTATCTACTTAAATTCTTAAATATGATAGCAAGTGGGACCAATCCAGAACAGGAAATGAGCTCTTCCAGTCCATTCCAACACCTTATGGCACCTTGCAAGCAGTCTGTCTTTTGGTGTTTACCCAGAAGTTTCGGACTAACTTCAGCAGTTTGATCAGACAACATAATATGTGAATCCCTTGATTTGCTTCTGAACTGAAATCAGCTGCAGGTGATTCCTTCCTTGAGAAGGAAATATTTCCATGACATCAGTGTCCTAAGGTTCATTCAGAAGGGCAGCATTTTCAGGTTATCTAGTATTTATATGTAATACAAAGGTTGTTTGAATTTCTTTTCTCTGCATGTGTATCCAAATGTAGCAGAAGGATTCTTTTTTATCAAGATGCTTCCCTAGGTATTTATGCAGTAAGAGTTAATAAGCTATTTCTTGTTTTCTGCATACTGAAATTCTAAAGCACATATAATCATGGCTCAGCTTTTCCTTTGAAATTGCAGAAGCTTGTTTTTGTTTATGATCTGTCTCGAGTCTGTATAACAGACTGTCCAGGCCGTACAACAGTTTGTTTTCCAGTCTGTTTAGATGATGTAGTGTTATCTGCAGTTGTTTGTTTATTTGTATTTCATCTTTAGAAGAATCTGGTATGCACCAGACAGCTTTGTCCTGATAAAACCATCTTATTAGAGCTTGGTATTCCTGTCTGAGTTTCTCCTTGTGCTTTCATTTTCTTTGTTGCAAAGAAAACTAAAGTAAGCCTGGCCCAGCCTTAACATTGCTTTAGTGTTATACGTACAATGTTTCTTATTATTTATAAGCCTGTTATTTTAGAACATTGCTACACAGAATATTTTTAGCATGTTAGATATTTCCTCCAACACATCGCTTGTAATATATAAGGAGCTTTGTTTTATGTTTAAAACCAAACATTGTTCAACTGTTAGCAATATTAGTACAATTAATCAAGTTTATAAACATTTATCTTACAAAAAAAAATAAGGATAAAACAATAAACCATCCTTCTTTGAGGCTTATTTTAGATGCAATCTTTTCTCTACTGTTTGTGCAATGACAGTATTTACATTGAAAAAAAAAAAAGGCTTAAAAAAGCCCTTTATCTAAAAAAAAGCTTCACATGAAGTTCAAATATTTGAGAAATTAAAATAATCTCCTACTAGTTTGTAAATTACTTATCTAGACCAGGTGAATTTACCCTGAGGTACTTAGACTTCAACCTGGTGGAGCAATATAAAAAAATTAGTGCAGGACAGGTACGTTTCCAGATTGCTAGGAGTATAAACTCAAAGCTTACCTATAAGAAGAAATAGCCAGAATATTATAGGGCTGTCATCGTACTTTCAAGTCCAGAAAACTTCTGGAACAGACTGTTGGTAAGGATACAAAAGATAGCATGAGGCTAAGTGGAAGTCAACACATTTATCAAGAACGAATTATGTCATTCCAAAGAAACTTTGATCTGTAGTAAGGGATAAACAGATTTGTTGTCACATACCATAATCTAAGTAATGTATGTGACACTGCCACACATCATATTCTCCCTACAAAATGAGTGCAAATTAATCTAGAACAAAATATTGAGTTGAATATGCAATTTGCTGAAGATCCATACTGAAAAAGCAGGTATTGAGGTGCAGTGTTATAATAGAAATCTCTGTCAAGTGGTGTTCCACAGAAATCTGTTCTGAAACTGGCACTATTTAATATTTTCATTAATTATCTGGACAGTGGAATAGAGGCAATGTTTATTAAATTTACAGATGATACCAAACTCAGAGCAGATGCAAGAACATTGAAGCACAGGGTTAGAATACATAATTATTTACAAAAGGAGAAAACAGTATAAAGTAAATACAGTGCAATTCAAAATGGGACAAGGGCAAAATATTACTTTAAATTAGATATAAATAACCACAAGTGCAACATTGAAATCCATGAGTTAGACAGCAGTGCTGCTGAAAAATAGTGAAGTGCTGTCTGGCTTAGTTACACAGAGTGGGTATCTAGCACTGGTTTTTATACCCTATGGTATTGTGCCTGCCCTCCAGCGGCTCCTCCAGAAAACCATGTCACTGTTGGCCTTTTGTCTTACCTCAGGGTCACATCTGCATGTCTCAGGTGTGCTAGGGCACCTGGCATCTGTGTGTGTGGGTAACAGCCAATGGAACCCAGAGGGCTATTTAGCTTACTTGAAAGTAGGCATGTACACATTGTCAAATGAATAGCTCTCCAAGCTACACTGGGCTTGATTCAGTGACCTCCAGATGCCATTTCAGGAAAGCACAGGTTTCTCACTGGTGTTCTGTCATACTTGGCAGTCCCATCTGGATCTTTCAGATGCACTGGGTACCTCAGATGACATTAGGCACCTATGTGCAGGCAGCTAAATCAGGCTTCACATTTCCAGTGGCTATTGTGGACTCACATCGACTCTGGTTACATCTAAATACAGCATTTCAGCTGCCTCTGTCAAAGATGTGACAAACAAATTTAGACATTTAGGCTTCCATAATCTGAGATGAATTCCATCCTGATTGGATGAAATTTGGTTACCTCATCAGGATTGAGCTAATGTATAAGAAAAGAAGAATCTAGAGAAATTTGTTATACAAAAATTTTTCAATCCCAAAATATAGAAAAGGTTGCTGATGAAGGCTGATACCCTTGACTGTGTGACAAGGACAAGAAATACCACTCTTAAATTGTGGAAATTTAGATTTAGTTTAGTCGCAAGTAAAAACTTTTGATCTGTACATATGCTGAAGATTGTCTTGAGTCTTGGAATATTGTGGAATTTCTATCAGTGAAAGTTTCCAAAACCAAGTTAGAAAAATAGCTACCATGAATGATTTAAGTCTAGTTTATCCTGTCTTAAGGACAAACTATTAGACCTCTCAAAATGCTTTTCAATCTGCCTTCTGTGAGTCTATAATCTTAAAATATAATTAGGATCATTTATCTTCCTTCTTTTATGCTTTCGTGGTGATATTGTTGACATTTAAATTATCATCATTTAGGTTTTGTATTACCATTCTAACTAAAATATGACAGGTCATACCTCTTACAGCTGTACTTATGGGATGGCCATAGCCAGATAAATAGCACTTTACAATGCTTTACTTTTTTTTCAGTTTGACAAATGAAGCATCTAAACATCTTTGGGGGTGCAGAAGAGAGGGCGAGGGGGGGAGGTCTTCCACATTTTACAGGAATAATTACACCTGCACACAGATTTTCAAACAGTGCAAAAGAGGAAATAACAAAAGTAAGATCTATAAAAAATAGACTTGGTCAAGACAGACCCAACTTAAGCTTTCTTGAAAATTAATGTCAGAGGGTGAACTACTGCAAAAATACATTTTGAGTTACTCAATTGCATAAATTCTCAGAAAGACAATGGGAAATGTATGACTACAATGTTATTCTGGAAACATTAAAGATAAGAGACCTCAATAATAAGTACAGATAGAAAAAAGAAAGAAAGCACAGGAGAGAATTTTCCACTTTGAATTTTGTTTGCAAGCATATATACATTAAACAGTGTCCAAGTTGGGAAAATTATTAGCTTTTATTGCTTCACTTCCTATCTAATGTTTTTATGGTCCACCATTCTTTCTCTTTTTTTGTTGGGTTCACAAGGATTTTTGGAAGTCTGTAGCACCAATGTCTTCCATAGTTTGTTGAGAGCACATTTCTGCACATGGAAAAATGATGGGATGTTACAGTTGTACACTGTGATGCTAACATCAGGTCATTACAGGATTTATTCCCCTATCTTCCAGAGGACGGTGAAAGAAACATCTGGTCACTGTGTCCGAAGACGTCTGATTTGGAGGACAAGTATGTCTATTCTTTTATCTTGGGGAGCATATTTAGGGCACTAGGTGCTCTGCTCCAGCACTCCACACTCATAACCTTCATCCAACAAGTATCAGCTTCACTTTGAGCCAAGTTCTGTGATCCTGATAGATTCTTGCAGGTTTCCACATTAACCCTTGGTTGCCAGACTTTATCACTGTTTTCCTTTGATAGGTTACTCCTCCAGTTTCTTCTCTCTCAAGTGTCTTCCCTTCTGCATCCTCCCTCTGGGGTGGCTCAGATAGGGTCCTTAAGAGGACCACAAACCACTTCTGAATGGCCCAAGTTAGTATTTCCTCTTCCTCAAATAAAATAATGAACTTCCTTTTCTAGCTTGAATCCGAAATGCTGTCTGTTCTGGAAAAAAACTAGCTGAAACAGTAGCAGACATCCTGGAGAACAGCCTGGCATCATTGCCAAGAAACAACTGGCTACTTTAAAGAAAATCCTGGATTGGGTGTAAAAATGTCACGTGCCATATATTAATAGTTTCTTAAAACTTGTGTATTACACAGGCAACAACTGGAACTAGAGGTCCACCTGATATAACTTTGTATCACTTTTCAAAATCCTATTTGTAACATGCAATATTCCTACCATTTAGGTAAGATTTAGGAGTATCTGTGTATTTTTAGAGAACTTGCTCCTCCTTCTGAAAGATAACCTTCAGAATACACTTTGGGATCATATTTTTGAGAGTAGTATTATTGTTTGGGACTAATTAGTTGTCCCGCATGCCAAAAATCAGCATGTTCTGCACAAAACTGCCTTTGCTTGTTTGAACCTGTAGCTGTCATTTGTTTTCTTTATGGAATCATCATCCACCTCTGAAGCAAGATCCGTTCTGAACCAGCAGCTTCACAGTCTGTCTCTGTCTCTTACAAGTATTTGCTAAACTGTAGCTGCTAAGGAATGTGGGCTCACTGAGCTGAGCATCTGCCAGGAGCTATTTGGCATACGGTCAGGATGAGACTGCTACGGAGGCAACATCAATAGACAAACCAACTTCTGCAGTAAATGTGCAGCCCTTGCCTTATTTATACGCTGTGTCTCTCTATGTGAATTTTACATGCAATCTGGCCAGCAAAAGTAGAGATTTTTTCCCTATTGTCTGACTTTTTGTTGAGGTTCTTTCTCCAGCAGATCTTGGTGTACCTTCCCACAGACTTTGTTGTAAGTACCATGCCTGTGTCTTCCTGTGCAGATAAAAGGGAAGACTTCAATGTACTGGCCTCCAAAGGCATTATAGAGCACTCCAGTTAAATCCAAAGGTAGTCTTTTTCTCTGGATAAGCATAGTGCAAGACTGTAAAACATTTCCAGCAAGTTTACAATCTTAGTGAACCCACCCTTTTGCTATGCTGCCTTCAGAATAGAATAGATGACAGAATAAAAGTACATTTAAAAAATACATTTAAATCCTGTGGCTAAGTTCAGCCACTGAATGTATCCCTTTTCTCATGATTAATATCAAATAGGCATTTGTTTTAATATCGATCTTCAGCCACAATCGAAGTCTAACTTTCCACAAGCCAAAATATCTGGGAAATGCTTCCCTTCTGTAATCATGGTGACTATTCTTTATGTCTTCATTTAAATACCTCTCCAATATATGATAGTCTCTAGAAATTTTGTTTTCAGTTGAACCAAGAAAAAATTTATGAGATTAACATAAAATATTGACTATAATTTCTCATGTGAAAATACAGCAGTAATTACCTGACTTGTTTTTATCCCAGGTCTGGTTAGTTAGAAACGGAGTATCTCTGTTGCACTCCTTTCTTAGACTGTAATTTCTCTACTTGAAACATCAGAATAAGATTAAGGCATTGACATCAGCTCTTTCCTGTGAAAGAAAGAGAGCAAAAGTGAGCAGTCATTAGAGAGGCCTGGCATCTCTTTCTTTATTCAGGAGGAAGACCCAATACAAAAAAAAAAGAAAGAAAAAGAAAAAGAAAAAGAAAACTAGAAAATGATGTGGGGTGGTTGGGTTTTTTGTTTTTGTTTTTGTTTTTTTTTATTTTATTTTATTTTCTTTCTACAGAGCCATTAATTTGTATCTCAAAAGTGGATTCCATGAGAATATCTGGGGTCTGTTCTGGAGTTCCTCTGGAATGTCTATGACATTTCTCATCAAAATTTTAGACAACACATTAGATCTGGGGAAGTTGTCTGAATCTACACATTAAAATGTCAGTAAAATAAATGCCAAATACTGGAAGGTATTGTTGTATCCATCAGTCAAGACTATAATTTGACATTAAGAAACAATAAACCAGCATGATGCCCTGCTATTCTCAAATCAACTCTTGGCCCATAACACAATTCTGAAACCCCTTCTGCCACACTTAGGCACATATGTCCTGTTCCCCCATCTGCTCAGCATTTCATCACTACCTCCAATGTCTGTGTCTAACTGTATGATTGGATTTTCCATGCATAGCAGCATTTAAGTATCTTAAACCTCCTACTCTTTTTTTTTTTTTTTTTCAAATACAGTTATTTACTTGTAAAAAACTCAAGGTGCTTAAGTTCTGAAAATCTGTTTCTTATGCTTTAATGAAAGCTTAGATGCCTGAGCCTTCGAAGATGAGAGCCTTCACAGATATTGGTTTACTGGACAACTGCCAGCTATCCAAATTCTAGTCCCAAACATAGCTAGTAAAGGGCAAGGTTCATTCTGCTAATAGGAAGTAATGGAGTTTCATATATTCATACAAACCCTCAAATAAGATCATAAATGACAAGAAAATATGGTATTTTATTTCCTTACACGTTCTTTTGATGACTTAATGGTGTGAAATGGAACTAAGTATGGGCTATGAAAGTAATTGTAATCATTCCTGAAGAAACCTGAAACTAAAATCTCTAAGTACAGCTGAATCCATTTTTCTCCTCATAAAAATACACAGGCAAATTTCCTATTAGATGCTTGCTCCAGAGGTTAAGGTATATTAAATAAAATTCCTTTTGGAAATTGAGAGAAAAACATCAATAACAAAGATAAGGACCAAGCAATGCAAAATTTTAATTTGACCCTGCAGATAGGCCCTTGAAGAAAAGAAATAACAGTGTAAGTTGGCAATCTCTTCATATTAAATTGTATGTTGAACTAGCAAAAATTAAAAACTAAACACACAACAAATTGTCCCAGGTTCCATTTTAACAAGTTGTGTAGGAAAGGACGGCAGAACTGAAGCAGGGCAATACAGTATGTTAGGAAACAGGGAAGCGGACCAGAGTGAAAATGCAGCCACGGGAACGTGTGGGTGCAAAGATAAGTACTGCACAAATGCTGGGCCTGACTCATCCCTTCATCATCTGATGGTGCCCATGGCACTCTCAGGATCATTGTGGAGAGGAACGCCATCATGGCAAAGATGGAAAGGGCAGGTCAAAGTAGTTCCCCGTGTTTCCTGAAATATCTACAAATTCCTAGTCATAGTGGGCCTGAACAAGGAAGAGCTGCTGTCACAATCCTGAAGGGGGAAAAAAGAGACTGCTGGCCCACAGCAAGCTATGCCAGAGACAGGGAAAACTGGAAGGGAAAGATAAGAAGAGAACAGATGTTTGACACTCAGTACCAGAGAGGAAACCTATACTGTGGCTGTTGAAATGGAGAGATCCCCTGTGAGAACCATGTCTCAGAAAACAGCTGCCAAGTCAAATAGCCATTAAATCTCAGCAGAAACAAACATCATCTCACTATGCTGTGTCTCTTTAGTAGACCCAACAGCAGTTCATACTGGGCTAGTATCAATTGTACCATACTAAGCCTGGACAAAAACACAGGTCAGAGTGACAAAAGCATGCACTTTTAATTAAGCAGTTTGAAATTAATTGAAAAATGTACTGTAAAAAATGAATGAAAAAGCTGGAAAGCTATCCTGTGAATTGAACCTGTGTTGTTTGTTATGGTAACACCTTATTACTCTGCCTTGGTGTAAAACCCAGTCTCCACATTGCTCTGAGGAGCATTTAAATGACTGGATCTTTACTAGTGCAAAGCATGTCTTCCAGTTTGGGATAGTGGGGATTTTTCCCATCCCCAGTCCCTTCTCAGTGTCTCCTGAATACCTGTGTGAGAGGGTATGACATGACTTCATGGACCTGGTATACCGTCTGTGCAGAGAAACCCTGTCAGAAAGTTAGGGAAATGAGAAATGCACAAGGCTTCATTCCACAGAAGGCACCTGTTATATATTTGGCTGAAAGACAGAAAAAGGCTAGTTATCCCAAGGCACGCAGGTGTCTAATTTCAGTCTGGTAACCAGCAACTGGTACAGAGTAGTAGGAAGGCAACTGATTACTATATCAATTCAGCTAATACTTAGAAAAATAAAAGCATCTCCGTAAATGTGGACAATTTTCTCTTCTATGTCAGAACAGAGATGTTAAAACCAAGTGAAAACTGAAAGAGAAGGCTCGGATTTTGGACTGTGCAGGCAAGCAGGGAGATAAAGGAAGACAGCTGTGATAGCAAAAAGGGAAGATGCACTGCTGATACAATAACGTGTCTTCAAAGACTTTTCAGCTCAGACATGCAAAATACATTGTCCAAGTACAAAACAATCCATGCTTAAAACAACAAGAAAACCACCACCAAAACCCCAAATCTATCCTTTCCCTTCCTTAATAAATCCAGGTTCTTCATACTGCCTGCCTGTATCGATCAGGTTTCTACCCTGCATTTTCTAACTAGTACCTCCTTCTATTCAGTTGTGGGGAAACAGAAGGTAGGATCCTACTGACAACAGTTCTGCACTGGTATTGCAGACAATTTCATTTTCTTGGCTCGCTATTAAGTGGATGTGTTAAGTTCTCTTTCTCCAGCAGGAAACTAGGAGATGAAATATACTTCTTGAAATACCATGACCATGACGGTGGACAACTATCGCAGATGACTTTACATAGGCCATTTATTCTTGCCGATTTCTGATAAGCTGCGGTAAAGAAAGTTGTATAGGAAGATCCAGGATTGAGAAACCAGCTAGATCTTGCTGTGATGGCTGGACAGGTAGAAAGTAGAAGGACTAATAATTCTGTGATTGATAGATTTGAGGAAAATAGTCCTAGGGGTAAGAGACAAAGGAATTGGAGAAGTGTTAATGATAAAAGACTACAGAAATGATGATTCCTTTGAGACAGGAACAAGAACCTGATGAATTGCTGAAGAAGGACAGGAAGAAATTGACAGACCTTAGAGAGAAGAGACATAATAAGGGATTTATAGATATCCTTTGGGTGCATATTATGCTGAGGGCAAATCAATGAACGGCTGATTGAGGCTACACAAATTTTAAGGAGCCAATGCATTACTTGGTTTGAATAAAAAGGCCATATTCTCAGTATAAGATTGCATGAATAGCATATAATATAAAAGTAACTGTAATTTGGGTAGATGCATGACTAAGGGCAAAGTGAGAACAGGCAAGGAAAATGCAAAGGCCCAGATGCAACAAAATATTTATGCTTTCAGCTTCTGACTGCTAACATTAGATGGTAAAAGCTTTCACAGCAGGTAAGATCATAAATAATTTGTTGACTCTAAGCCTAAGGCTGTTACATGTTAATCCAATAATTTTAAAAGTAAGGTTTAGCTAACATATTTACAAATTTTCAAAATTTAGTTAATTGTATCAAAGATATATGAACATAAGCAGTGGGAACTGTGCTGTTCAACCTGGACAAGAGACGGCTGACAGCAGCCCTTCCTTACCTATGAGGAAGTTAATCAACAGGACAGAGCCCTGCATGGTGGGAGGACAAGAGAGAGTGAGCATAAAATGAAATAAAAGAGGATCAGACTGAATGTAAGGAAAAGCTTTTTCATGGTGAATACAGTCAAGTGAGGAAACAGATTGTCCAGAGAAGTTGTGTATCCATCCTTGGTGATCTTCAAGACTCGACTAGGCAAAGTCCTGAGTAATCTGGTCTGACTTTAGAGCTGACCCTGCCTTAAGGATGAGGTTGGAATAAATGACTTCCCGAGATCCCTTTCAAACTCAGTTATCATATAATCCTGTGATCTCATTAAAAGATTTTCACCACTTCAGTGTACAATTGCTGCCTTCTTTTTCTGAGGAAAAAATGCTAATGCTGTCTTTCTGATTGTAAAATCATAGAACCATAGAATGGTCTGGGTTGGAAGCGACCTTTAAAGGTCGCCTAGTCCAACTTCCTTGCAATGAACAGGGACATCATCAACTAGATCAGGTGACTCAAAGCCCTGTCAAGCCTGAGCTTGAATATTTCCAGGGATGGGGTATCTACCACCTCTCTGGTGGTTCCCGTGTTTCTTCACCCTCATTGTAAAGAATTTCTTCCTTATATCTAGTCTGAATCTACCCTCTTTCAGTTTAAAAACATTACCTCTTGTCCTATGACTACAAGCCCTATTAAAAAGTCAAAGTCTATCCCCATCTTTCTTATAAGCTACATTTACGTATTTGAAAGGCCTCAATAAGGTCTCCCCGGAGCCCTCTCTACTCTCTTTCAGCCTGCCCTCATAGGAAAGGTGCTCCAGCCCTCTGATCATCTTCATGGCTCTCCTCTGGACTCACTCTAACAGGTCTATGTCCTTCTTATGTCGGGGGCTCCAGAGCTGGATGCAATACTCCAGGTGGGGTCTCACCAGAGCAGAGTAGAGGGGCAAAATTACATCCCTCGACCTGCTGGCCACATTTCTTTTGATGCAGCCCAGAATGTAGCTGTCTTTCTGGGCTGCAAGCACACATTTCCAGCTCATATTCAAGTTTTAGTCCACCAGTATCCCCAAGTCCTTCTTGGCAGGGCTGCTTTCAATCCCTTCATTCCCCAGCCTATATTGATACTGGGCGTTGCCCCAACCCACATGCAGGATCTTGCACTTGGACTTGTTGAACCTCATGAGGTTCACGTGGGCTCACTTCTCAAGCTTATCCAGGTCCCTCTGAATGATATGCTGAAGGCGCGAGGCTATGTGTGTTTGCCCCTACTTAGGTGTGTGCTTTCATGAGGTACCCTATCTGGTAATTTTTGGGACACAAAAGGACATAAAAGGAAGAGGAAAACAGTCAAGTATTTTTCAATAAGTCTGTATGTACTGTAGTGTGATAACTGTCGAAGTAAAGAGAGGTCAGAATGGATTAAAATGGAAAAGTTAATAATAAATTAGAATGAAGGTCCAGATTTATAAAATGTTCCACATTCATGTGAAGAACACACAAGATTGTGGAATTAAATTGACCTGCATTGCAGTTAATGTCTAAGTAAACTCTCACCAAAAAATGTAAACCTCTAAAACACTGAAAAGCAAAGACCCTTAAAGGGACCTAGGTTAGTGAGCAGGAATTTTCTGGACTGTTTTCATGCATAGGGCCATCTAAAATCTACCTAGCCTGCTCATTAAAGTAGCAGCTATGATTTCTGCTAGTTGACAACTTGGATTTATGTGGTATAAATTTCAAAAAATGTGGAAAGGAGTAACAATTTCAGACAATTATTGTGTCAAATCATCGTGAGCCATAGCTGGTGCCATGAATAAAACATAGGTATTTCATGCACATAATAACTGAAAAGTGGGCATAAATATTCTGAAGCAGCTATAGACCTACCAAGATGATTTTCTGATATTGATATTTTTTGTTCTGTATTGATGCATTATAAGCTAAGTTAGTGAGTACTCTCAGAGTGTGCAACAGCTCTTTAGGAGCCATTAGAGCATACTGAAGTAATGACCCATGAGTAATCAAAGTGTCTCATTCACTTAAGGATGGATCCTTCATTCTAGTTCCTTTGAACATATTACATCCCCTTTTCTTTTTGGTAATAATGAGTGGGGATTAATTATGTCTCAAATACTATAAAAATTCTATTGAGCACTTGCATTATAAAAAAAAAAAATATTTTATTTCATTTTGATTATTTTAGAAGATTTTGGTAAAATAAGCCCCATTGTTTTTCCTTTTTTTTTTTTAAGAGAAAAATATTTCTTTGTCTGGTATATTCAGTATTAAATATTTTAGTTGTAATTCATATCACATTTCAGTTCACTGTCATCTTCATTAATGAATAGCAGCGTCATGTCCTGGATTCAAGGCCAAACAGATCCTTGTCCATGGAGAGGTAAGAAAAATAGAGGTGTTGCCTTCAGATATTAACTTTTAAAAACTTTGGTCACTAGCAAAAATATTTGAGGGAGCTTGCTGAATAGGTTGTTGAGCAGTATCAGTGGAACACCTGATGGTAATCAAACAGGCATCTACGCTTCTTCTGTACACTTTCTAAACCTAATCAACACCAGATCTTTCTCCTGATCAGTCTTCTACAAAAAAAAAAAAAAAAAAAAGCTAAAACTCCCACCAAAACCCACAAAACAAACAACAAACACCCACAAAAAAACCACACCAACAGTATTATGCAAAAGAGCTGAAGGAAAAAGTTTTAAAAATACCAGGGACAAAGGTAGGATGAAATAAAGTTAGCAGATGGATAGCGAAATACTTATGACTATTCCTAGATTACATAGAAGAATTGTTGCAAAATCAAGGAAATTCATTGTGTTCCCAAGCAACCAGCTCTCTGTGGCTAAACAGTTGAAACCTATGAATCTATGACTATGAAAAATGGTTAAGTCAGATCATCACACTTTTTATGTTAGGGTTTTTTTTCTATTGCTTCCTAGTGCAGGAATGATAAAATAATTAAAAAAAAAAAAAAAGCATGCAACTAAGATATTTTAGAGCTATTATTTTTGAATCTGAATATTAAAACCAGCTATCCAAAACAGTAGTAGTGCAATGAAGACCATATGGAACAGCTCTGGTTCTGAATCATATTGTGTTGCTTTACCTTCTTCTACTTCGCTTCGGTCAGTGTCTGTTGCACTCAAAATCGTTATGGGTAAAGAGTAGGCACACCTTATATATATATATATATATAAAACCAAGAGCTTATTGTTAGTATAATTGAAATCTTAACAGCTTCATCATTATGAGTCCATATTTAATTGTAATAGAAAAAAAAATAATAATGCAATTAAAATTGCTGTACACGCACTTTGTTTCTATCCCTTTTTCTGGTGTTATGCTCACTCTTGCCCCGCTCCTTGGGATGTTAGGGTCAGTGGTTTATTTCTTGGAGGATGTGGGGGGATGTTTTTATGGTAAATTGTCAGCATCTGGAAACCTTCACTGGGGGGAATATGATGTTTATGTTGATGATTTCTTCTTTGCTCTAGGGTTCCCTTAGGGTCATTTTTATGTTTGCTAACTTGCTTTTACACCTCTGCTGTTTTTTTGCTGGTCTGCAACTCCACATTACATCCAAAGTTACTATATGTGGTACTCTTTACACATGGGTAGATATTACTTCTTTGTTCCCTTTTTAATCCCTAAAATCAGTTTTTTTCCAGATCTGGGTTTCCATGACTGACCATGGGTGAGCTGTTTATAACCACAGGGTCTGAAGTGCCATTCTGTGACCCATCTATTATCAACTCATGCCCATCCCTAAGCCACATCCTGTGCCACCACTTCTCAAGCCCTCTGCAGTGTTACCAGGCCCACATTTCTCTACCTTACATCATTACCTTAGTACAATAAATATTTCGCTCTGCACAGAGTAACTGCTTGTTTCAGCTATCTGCATAAAACAATGGTTTCACCATGCACAGGCAACAAAAATAAAACAAATTAGCTGTAGACACCTAGTCAATTAAAAAAAAAATAAATTGCTGTGACAGCTAAACCAATTGAAGTAAAGCTGCAGACAGGACAAGTCATGTTCGTGCAGAGCAGGTGTGACAAACATCAGTCCTACGGCCATACAATCTCAGTGCAAAGCTTATGGCCGATCACTAGCAATGGCAATGATTTTACATGGCTGCATGCTTGCATATTTTGCTGAATGCGTGCTGTGGTACAAGGTAAAAGACGCTTGCTCAAGGCTCCCAGGCACCTGCAATATCAAGACACAAAGGTTCAAGTTAAAGATGGAATGAAACGTCTGAACTCTGAATTTCCTGTCTTTTGTAAGCTTAAGTCAGACCTTATCTCTGCTTATTAATAGCAGGGTTTATTAAATAACAACTAATGCTGAGAAAAGTAATAAAGGTACTGTGCAGTGCATATTCAGTGATCTTTATATTTTGCAAAATATTCCCTTATTCTAGAGTTTTAAAATGTTTTAAATTTTAAGGGGCTGTCTAGACTACTACATTGTTACTACATTTCACAATTATAATAGACCTTTCCTGGTAAATACCTAGGTAATAAATATTCTTTCTCCCACCCCCCACTATGTACATATGATTAAGTTCCTGGATGACACCGTGAACTTTTATGCTTCCTTATATTAACTCGGTATTTTAGGTGGGAGGTAATCCCATTTTATAACAGGAGATGACTGATTGTGATGACTCTTTGCAGACTTTTTTTTCAATAAAGAGTCCTTGATCTTGCTACCCTTACTGTTTAACAGCACTGAATTTTCTGGTCTTAAAATAATGCTACAAAGCCTAAAAGAAGATCCATAAGAACTTGCCTATGGCCAATGAATGTGTTTTCCTCAAGATCTGCAATATGTCTTACTCTTTTCCCCTCTTCCTAGAAGGACAATTTTTGAATGCTGTGACATCTGAGGTATCTTATGTTGTTTTCTAAAGAAACTGGCAAGTTTTTGTAAAAACAATCAGCTTAGATGACATATTTGCTTAACAAACAAACAAAAAAAAAAAAGAGCAAGTTTTGCTTTTGTATTGTTAAATTTCTGATCTTTGTCACTGAATCAATATTTACTTTAGTACTTCTGCTCAAAATTATCAAAACTGCTCACTGAACAACAATCTGGTTTAATGGAAAGAGTACCTTTCCTCTTACAAGGGTCGTTTGCCTTCTTTCAGCATTGTTAAATATTCACTCTACCCAAGAAAGTTTCTAAACATGATTTTCTTACCTAATAGTTGTGAAAAAGTAGACACCTCAATTCCAGTCCCAGATCCAAAATCATGTGTGTGTGCTATATTAACCAGTTAGTAGAGGAGGAATGTCTTTCTCTGCAAAACAGAACAGTTTCAAAAGGTGGAGATAAGAACGTAACCATCAGGATGAGCATCCTTGTATCCCATCTGATTATAAACACATGCATCAATTTTTCTTTCAGGTCTTGCAGGCTGCTAGAAGACTTACTGCATGTGTCCCAAATTCCTGCAGATAGAAGATAAGAAGTCAAACAAGTTCCTGTGGAGATCCTTTGAATGCTGCTAAATTGTGATAAAATTGTTTTATTGGGGTACTTAAACTCTTGATTTTTTTTAACTTAGACATCAAAAAAATTACACAGGATTAAACAGGGAATTACGCTACAAAGAGCTGGATTTTCTCTTTCCTTCATGTAGGGAGAGTAGAAAGTTCCATACTTCTGTGTTTGTGGATCTGTGTTTTCTGGAGAATGGGCCTTAACCCAACTCCAGTTTTCCACAGATATTTGTTCTTCCTGAAACTTGAAAAATAACGATACTGTTCTCTTACCCGTCCTCCCTAAATGAAAACTACTAACCTCTTTGCCTAAAAGAAAGGCCTAGTCACTTATTTATTTCAGCCAAGTTATTTTAGAACTCAGGGTTTCAAAGGAGAAACATCATTTTAACTGAAAAAAAGCACACAGGCTTCCTGCAAAAAGATTTCTATTTGCCAGCTGTACAAGCTACCACAACAAGTGTCTAAACCTGAAAAAAATAAAATATTGTACAGCGTTTCAGAGCTTTTATACTGTGATTGTAAAGTATCTGGGAGGTTTGCCAGACTCAGTCAAAAGAAGAACACAGCATTTTCTCATCACTAATAACAATGACCTGAAGTCACGTTGAAGATTGTAAGGTCAATTTCCCTCTTAAATCGAAAAAAGAAAATAGGAGAACAGATGTGGGTAGTTGCTTCTGTATTTATAAATTGCATGACAGCTGGGTTAGACTATATGATCTCCAGTTTCTATGCATTTAAGGTGTTTTTATTGAATCATTTGTACTAATCAGATAAAAGAGTTAAGGTGTATTTTTAAGGTATTATACAACATAGATGAAGTAGTGGATTTCATAGTGTACATTTAAAATGGAACATTTTTCTTCATTAAATATGGTCAGATAGGTTTACCTGGTGGAATGCAGGTTTCAAGGAGAATTTTCTGGGTTTGAATGATCAGTTCTGAATTGACACAGCATACAGGCATGTGATTGCAAAATTAGTACATTTTAAATAAAAGTGTAAATTACACAAAGTGTTAATTAAAATTACCTACTATCAGATTATTTTTTTTTTTTATTTGGTGGGTTTTGGCTTTTGATTTTCTTTTTTTTTTTTTTTTTAATTTACAATTGCAACAACAGTAGGTGTGTAACCAACATCCTAATAATATGTATTCCATAATTTTAGCAGCATATAATTCTATAAATAAAAATTTGTATGCATACAAAAATTTTCACTCTGCCTTATTTCATATATTAAACTGACCATTTTATCAGATACATCACTCCTTGTTACTGACTCATTATGTCTATGTGCTGAAACACGATTTGCACAGGCTACACACAAATATTTTTGGCTACTATTTCTTTACGTTAAAATGCCAACCATCTGCTTGTGGATGACAGCATCTAGACAACAAAATCCCAGAATTTTATTTGTAATCCCTAATTGGGTGAAGCATGTAAATCACATTCCACCTCTTTATACTGTGCAATTCATTTCGTCTAACCTACGTGTTTTAACATTAGACATAGTGACCTATGGAGCCTAGATCTATGAGAAGAAAAGGCAACCTCATGAGAGTAGTTTATCTCAACCATCTTAAATGTCTATCACAGAATAAGATAAATCTCTGACGATGTCTCCTTGACACTAGGAGAGACTAGGTGAACAGTTAGACTTAAAGGATTAAGTTCTAGCTGTTACATTGGAGTACCAAGCAAGAGCTTAGAAGAGAGGTCTCAATTAACTAAGGCTGAGAGCTAGGCCATTTTCTAATCTTCAGCAAGCACAGCCAAGCATTTGATCCATAGCTGTTTCTCTAACCTATGTCATGCATACATCCATTATTTCAGGAAAATATTTTGGTGAATACAGTAAAATACTTCTCATATTTACCAAACAGCAATGGACAGAGAGTTTGGTGACTGTTCAGAAGGGGTAAAGAGAAAAATAAGGGAAGTAGAATGAATCAGTTTTAACATACAGTATTCTCTCCACCCTGAGTTTTAGAAAAATTGGCGAGATAAGTTAAAGCAGCCCTCAGGCAGCTTAAACTTGTGCAATCAGCCTTTACACAGCAGATTGTCCTAAGTCTCTCTGACCTTGGCAATTTTACAAGGGTCACATTTACATGTGGGTGACCTGCTTCTGAATGACAATTGAAAAGCTTAGAATTTAGACAAAGCAAACATATATATGTATTTGTTTTCACAGTACTCCACACAATATAGTACTCATCTTTCCTAAGGTCCATTTCATTAATGAGTGCTTATTTATTATGGACAGTGCAAGGAAAGGACCCCCATGCCACAGGCAGACCAAACTTCCCAAGTACAGCACCATGAGCACAGGGCCCTTGAGCCCACCAAGAGTGATAGCTTTGCCCCCTCACTTCATCTCAGCACCTGCAGCCTCTACAGAGATGGAGGGCAACCAGAGATTCTTGGGTCCTATGGTAACACCAATAGCGGCATTTCCTCCTACTGCAGCCCTGTCAGCCTCCCAACTGTGCTGCATCAGCTCAGCTTTCCTATTAGGGCCTCTGGGCACTATAGTAAATAGTGAGCATTAAGGGATATAACATGCTGCAAAGTCTAACAGTGTTCATGCGTCACTAATTACCATAATGAGAAACTTGCAACACATCAGCCAAGAAGAATTTGCATTGATTGTTTTTTTCTAACTCTCCAGCTAGAATAGGAAGAATTCCCATGACTCTGCTCTTGACCTTGAGGTCGTCTTCTCCTCCTTCTGTGCGTGGATAGCCCTTACAGGTCTGCATAAGGTAGATGAATAAACAGGGATTTAAACCCAGAGATGCCTGGTCTCCTAATAGGCCTTAGTACTGCGTGTATATATAAATTCTAGTTGTGACTACCAGAGAAAGAAATGTTGAAATTTCATCTGATCTCAATTGCCACAGACACATTGAAGAGCAACTGCCGCTTTCACACTCTGCCCCTAATTCACTGTAGGGCCCCGCTGCATGTTAGCTATTGATTTTAGACACTTCTGCTGTTGATAACAAATAGTGACTCATGAAGCCTGGATTCCTATTCCACTAATACAGGGTTAATATTAGAATTACTTGAAGATTAAATGTTCCTGAAGTACCACTGTTAGCTAGGACAACTTCTTAGCAACAAGGTGTTTTGTTGAGACTTGTCTTCTCTGCCGAACCTATGTTTACTGGAGACAAAACAACAAAGAAGGCTTCAAGAGCACAAGATATTATACTGAAAGGCCTCCCAGGTGATTGATTCCTATCCCCTGCTCTAACAGGCATTTCCTGCATCCTATAATCCCATTCAAAAATGTATTTAGCTCCACTTTAAGGCTACTTAAGTTGTTTCCCTCTGTTACTCTTATTGGAAGGCAGTTTCAGACAGGTGGAAGGTGGCTAGACAGTTGTATTGATCTCTAAATTCCCTGGAAATTCTATTTATAAAATGTTAAGCATTTCATTAAGGATTTCCAAGTGGGTGTTTCTGATTGCTCAATACATAACAATTGTTCTGCTGATAGCAATCCTCTGTGTGTTTCATTTATAATGATCCATTTTATTTTCCTTGTAATAATAGCATATTGCCATTTCATGCAGCTGTTACATGCACTTTATGAGTGTTCCGCTGTTTTTTTTAACATAATTGACTCAGTCCTTTGAGTTGCCAAGCACCTTATCTCTGATTTCAGTGAAAGAGCCTTAAGCAATACCCTGAGGTAAACACTGTATCCAAGGACCTTGTTTCAGGTAGGCACGCTTCTTTTTTTAGTCATGTATTTGAAGTTCTCTGCCTCTATGCATAGATCTGATTAATACAAAGTACCCAGTATAGCATTTCTGAGATCATCATGTGTTTGGTTTTACTGTGTCTTTAACAATTATGACATACTTTTTTTAAAGTTTTACCCTTACATATGAAGGCCACATTCTGGTTTCTGTTATCTGAGTTTAAATCTGGATTAAAAAGTGAAAAATAAGTTACTCTGGAATTCTTTTCTGTTTAATGAAAAGTAAAATTTAGCCCTGTTTTTTTTAAAGAGCCTGAATATAAGAGGGAAATGAAATACCATGCAGAGTATCAGTGTGTTCGCTTCCTGTAGTCACGCTTACTGTAGTCACATTTACTGTCATGACTCATTTGACTTTGCTCATCAACTCTGAAGTGTGTTCACAACTATGTCATATAATCAACAGAGATCTCCACTGCAGCATCCCTGTGAAAGTAGGTTCTTACCGCTCTGCTGCATCTTGGCTTTAAGGATCAAAAGTGATCGAGCATTTAGTCTGGCCTCATGTTTGAAGGAAACAATACTCTTACAGGCATAATTTTTTTTAAGAGAAAACAAAAGTTAAGAATGCTTTTGGGAAACAACTAAACCTACATATCAAACTTCCGTGCGGGTACATTCTGCGTCTCATTGGTGTACAGAATACCTGATGATTTTGACTGTTCCCTTTCTAGATCTGTCTCTGACACTGCTACCATTATGCATTGTTAAATGAAAACCTGACCCCTTTGAAGTTAATGAAAAAAAGCTTTTCTACTTTTAATGTGAGTTACTATCTTTCAGTAAGGTTACTGCATGGATCGAATCTTTGTGCTACCAGCAAGCACTGTCCCTTGACTTGAAAAGGATTCTGCAAACATGTAAATGTTCTTGTTATTACATCCTGCTTGTGAACATTTTACTTTAAAAACAGCCTTAAAAAAATAACAGCTAGTAATAGATCTCATTGGACTGCTGTGAGATCATTTGTACAGTACAAATTAATATTTGTACTGTGAAGCACCTTTGGATCTTTGGATGAAAGATGATGTGTTTAAATGCAAAATATTAAAATTCATCTCTGCATGGATTTCTTAAAAAAAAAGAAAGGTGAGCAATTCAGTTTAATTAGTCAACTAATAAAAAAATTAAAAATGCTTAACAATCTGTAATTTACATTTCTCAAAGGAAACCAATATTATGCTTAGATTATAGTCAGGATAATATTATTAGTAGAATGACTGACTCAAATTAATCATGACTGAAAATCTGATTACCACAAGGGATCATGCTGCTACCATAGACTTCACATACCTTTCCTTTTATCTTCTTATTACAGCACCATTTTTTTTCCCTCTGTGCAGAGGATGTACAGGATTTTCAGTTCCCAGTGTCTTAAAACTGCTGCTTTGATATTATAATGTACATCTTGTGAATGATGGGCCTCAAATTAATTTTATTCTTACAAAGAAGAAACTACAGACAAGGACAACTGCTTTTAATAATATTATTTACAAGGTGCTAATGTGCAATTTGTTACTTGTCAAAAGAATGGGAATTATGTTCTCATTCCATGTTAAGTATAATTAGCTAATGCTTTCCAAAGGATACACAGGCAGAAGAGTTATCTCATATTTTTAGCTTTGTTGCAAATTTCATTATTTACCTTCATTTGTTCTCTCTCTCAGAATGCAGAAGTTTAAGTTATGTCTCCAGTATGCTCAAAAGAAATCCATTATAAAGAAGCTAGGTTTTTCTTAGCTCAAGGGTATTTATGTTCTGTGTATGTAGATATCCATAAAGGAAATAATTGTGAATTAGATTATGTACAATGAATTATTGCATAAATTTTGTTCTGGAATTAAAAACAAAAAACAAAAAACAAAACAACAAACACAACACTTTCTATCCTTTGTATGCTTTAAAACACCTTTTTTTCCCAAAGAAATTATGCATAACACATTATAAATATATTTATTTTGGCTAATTAAATTAGTTTACAGATTATTTAGTTGGGACATTGAAATACATTATATTTATGGTCTTGCTTAATCAAAAGGGTGTCTACAAGCCTATAGGAAAATAAGTCTTACCCCAAAAACTTTACAATAAAATGACAAGATGAGAAAGGTACATGAAATAAAAAGTAGAAAAAGAAGGATAAGAAAACAGCCTGATGACACACAACATTTTCTAGTATAGAAAAGTTGCAGGTGCAATTCATGGTAAATCAGACTATATCTACACTTCTGTATGCATTCACCCTAGGGAGGGATCCTTGGCAGCCAGCCTCAGAAGTAGTCTCCTCTAGGGCAGACTAGCTGTATTTGCATGAGCCGTTCTTGGCTTTAGATCCTTTCTAGGCCTTGTATAGTTTATACAGGGGTCCATTTGAAAATATATATATTTGTGTGTGTATATATAAAATATATATTTATACATGTTTCTGTCGATCCCTCTGTGTGTGTGTGTGTGTATAGGTTTATGTATGTATTTATTGATGGGAGGGTTGAGGAAAGGACTTTAAATTAATGTGACCAAAATAATGAGACAGTTGTGTTGCAGCCCACCTGAAAGGTTTTTTTATAGCATGAAAATTTAGCCATATTTCACATATCTTGAGGGGATAACCAAGGCCATAGGGTAGTGTAGGAAGGTCCCCAGCCCAGTAGATAATAATGAAGGACTGTTTAGGGCAGGGGGAGAAAAACCCCTCTCATCTGTAATACCTGTTGAAAACATTTGTTGGAGTGTCCAATCTACTGAACCATGTTTCAATTAAATTTAGGAGGGAAGCACTTGAGTCAGAAGGGAATTTAGGAAAAAAATAACATTTATAAACCATGGGCAGTCAGTACACTCAGACTGAAACTGAGCAGGAGAGAAAAATTACTTGACACCCAAAAAACACTAATGAGCTTCAAGAAACCCACTGAAATCAACCCTTTGCTTTGTTCAGAAGGGACTCCAGAAGGGCAAAGGAGTCCAGGATGGCTGGACATTCATCGACAAGGAAATATTAAGGGTGCGGGAGCAGGCCGTCCCCATGAGCCAAAAGGTGAGCTGGCAAGGAAGACCAGCCTTGCTGAACAGAGAGCTTTGGCTGGAACTCAGGGGGAAAAGGAGAGTTTATGACCTCTGGAAGAAGGGGCAGGGATTTCAGGAGGACTACAAGGAGATCGTGAGGTTATGCAGTGAGAAAATTCAAAGGGACAAAACCTGTCTAGAACTTAATCTAGCTACTGCCATAAAAGACAATAAAATTTGTTTACTTAAATATATTATCAACAAAAGAAAAACTAAGGAGAATCTCCATCCTTTATTTGATGTGGAGGGAAACTTAGTGACAAAGAATGAGGAAAAGGTTAAGGTACTTAATGCCTTCTTTGCCTCGGTCTGTAATAGTAAGACCAGTTGTTCTCTTGGCAAGGAGCCCCCTAAGATGTAAGAAAATGATGGGGAGCAGAATGAAGCCCCCATAATCCAAAGGTAAATGTTTCATAGAATCAAAGAACCATAGAATGGTTTAGGTTGGAAGGGACCTTAATGATCATCTGGTTCCAACCTCTCTGCCATGGTCAAGGATACCTTCCACTAGACCTGGTTGCTCAAAGCCCGATTTGACCCAGGCTTGAACACTTCCAGGGATGAGGCCTCCACAACTTCCCTGGGCAACATGTTCCAGTGCCTGTTCCAGTGCCTCACCATCCTTATAATCAAAAATTTCTTCCTAATATCTATTCTAAATCTACCCTCTTCCAACTTGAAGCCATTACGCCTCGTCCTAGCACTACCTGCCCTTCTAAAAAGTCCCTCTCCAGCTTTCTTGTAGGAGCCCTTCAGGTACTGGAAAGCTGCTATAAGGTGTCCCCAGAATCTTATCTTCTTCAGGCTGAACAACCCCAACTCTCTCAGCCTGTCTTCACAGGAGATGTGCTCCAGCCCTGTGATCACCTTCATGGTCCTCCTCTGGATTCGCTCCAACAGGTCCATGTCCTTCTTATGCTGGGGGACTCAGAGGTGGATGTAATATTCCAGGTGGGGTCTCACCAGAACAGAGCAGAGGGGAAGAATCACCTCCTCAGCCTGCTGGACATACTTCTTTTGATGCAGGACAGGACACAGTTGGCTTTCTGGGCTTCAAGCGCACATTGCCAGCGCGTGTTGAGCTTCTTCTCAACCAACACCCCCAGGTCCTTCTCCTCAGGGCTGCTCTCAATCCATTCTCCTCCCAGCCTGTATTTGTGCATGGGATTGCCCTGGCCCACGTGCAGGACTTTGCACTTGGCCTTGTTGAACTTCATGAGGTTTGCACAGGCCCACTGCTCAAGCTTGTCCAGGTCTCTCTGGATGGCATCCCTTGCCTCCAGTGTGGCAATTGCTCCACACAGCTTGCTGTTGTTTTCAATCTTGCTGAGGGGGCACTCAATCCCAACACCCATGTCACCAACAAAGATGTTAAATAACACCGGTCCTGGTACTGACCCCTGAGGAATGCAACTTATCACTGCTTGCCACTTGGACATGGAGCTGTTGACCGCAACCCTTTGAGTGCGACCGTCCAGGCAATTCCTTATCCATTGAGTGGTCCATCTGTCAAATCCATGTCTCTACAATTTAGAGACAGGATGTTGTGCAGAAGTGTCAAATACTTTGCACAAATCCAGATAGATAACGTCTGTTGCTCTCTCCTTATCCACCAATGCTGTAATGTCATTGCAGAAGGCCACCAAATTTGTCAGGTATGATTTGCCCTTAGTGAAGCCATGTTGGCTGTCACCAGTCACCTCTTTATTTTCCTTGTTCCTTAGCAGAGTTTCCAGGAGGATCTGCTCCATGTTCTTGCCAGACACAGATGTAAGACTGACCAGCCTTTAGTTCCCTGGGTCTTCTTTTTTACCCGTTTTAAAAATGGGCGTTATGTTTCCTCTTTTCCAGTCAGAGGGAACTTCACTGGGCTGCCACAACTTCTCAAATATGATAGATAACGGCAACTTCGTCTACCAGTTCCCTCAGAACCCGTGGATGAATCTCACCAGGTCCTGTGGACTTTTGCACCTTCAGGTTCCCCAGCTGGTCTTGAACCTGGTCTTCTCCTACAGTGTGCGGTACTTCATTCTCCCAGCCCTTGTCTTTGCTTTCTGCCACTTGGGTGGTGTGGTTAGAGCCCTTACGAGTGAAGTCTGAAGCAAAAAAGTTATTGAGTATCCCAGTCTTCTCCATATCCTGGGTGACCAGGTCTCCTGTTTCCTTCCTGAGAGGGCCCACATTTTCCCTAGTCTTCCTTTTGTCACTGATGTACTTATAGAAGCTTTTCTTGTTGCACTTGAGGTCCCTAGCTAGATTTACCTCTATCTGAGCTTTAGCTTTCTCAACCTCATCCTAACCTCTTTTCCTAACCTCATCAAGCAGATCCCTGAAGAGGCTAAAGTCTGCTCTCTTGAAGCCCAAGGTAGCAAGCTTACTGTGCACCCTAAGGATCTGAAACTCCACCATCTTATGATCACTGCATCCAAGGCTGCCCTTGAGCTTGACATTCCCCACCAGCCCTTCCTTGTTGGTGAGAACCTGTCCTTATTGGCTTCTCTGTCACTTGGAGAAGGAAGTCATTGTGGACACATTCCAGGAACCTCCTGGATTGTTTATGCCTCTCTGTCTTGTCCTGCAGCAGATATTGGGGTCGCTGAAGTCCCCCTTGAGGACTAGGGCTTGTGAACATAAGGCTGATCCAAACTCTCTACAGAAGGCCTCATTCACTCCGTTGTCCTGGTCAGGTGGCCTGTAGCAGACCCCCACTATATCAGCACCTATCCCTGCCCTCCCTTTAACAGTTAGCAACTTGCTATACTACTTAGACACACACAAGTCTTGGGGCCAGATGGGATCCATCCAAAGGTACTGAGGAAGCTGAAGGAAGTGGTCACCAAGCCAATTTCCATCATTTATCAGCAGTTCTGTCTAACCGGGGAGGTCCCAGTTGACTGGAGTTAGCAAATATAACATCCATCCACAAGAAGGGCTGGGGAACTACAGGCCTGTTAGTCTGACCTCAGTGCCGGGGAAGGTTATGGAGCAGATCATTCTGAGAGCCATTATGTGGCACATGCAGGACAACCAAATGATCAGGCCCAGTGAGCATGGGTTTATGAAAGGCGGGTCCTGCTTGACTAACCTGATCACCTTCTACAATAAGGTGACCTGCTTAGTGGATGAGGGAAATGCTGTGGATGTTGTCTACCTAGACTTAAGTAAAGACTTTGACCCCATTTCCCACAGCATTCTCCTGAAGAAACTGGCTGCTCATGGCTTGAATGGGCCTACTCTTTGCTGACTAACAATCTGGCTGCATGGCCAGGTCCAAAGAGTGGTGGTGAATGGAGTTAAATCCAGTTGGTGGCAGGTAACAAGTGGTGTTCCCTAGGGCTCAGTACTGGGGATTGCTCTGTTTAATATCTTTATCAACATCCTGAATGAGGGGATTGAGTACACCCGCAGTACATTTGCAAACAATACCACATTAGGTGGGTCTGTTGATCTGCTTGAGGGTAGGAAGGCTCTAAGGATGGAACTGGAGAGGCTGGATTAATGGGCTGAAGCCAATGGCATGAGATTCAAAAAGGCCAAGTGCCGGGTCCTGCACTTGGGTCACAGCAACCCCATGCAGCGTTACAGGCTTGGGGAAGAGTGGCTGAAAATCTGCCTGGCAAAAAAGGACCTGGGGGTATTGGTGGACAGCTGGCTGAATGGTGGTCAAGGCCAATAGCATCCTGGCTTGGATCAGAAACAGTGGGGCAGAGCAAGCCTAGTGATTGTCCCACTATACTTGACACTGGTGAGGCTGCAACTTGAATACTGTGTTCAGTTTTAGGCTCTTCACTACAAGAAAGACATTGAGGTTCTGGAGTGTGTCCAGAGAAGGGCAATGAAGCTGGCGAAGGGTCTAGAGCATATCTTATGAGGAGTGGCTGAGGGAACTGAGGTTATTTAGCCTGGAGAAAAGGATGCTGAGGGGAGACCTTACCGCTCTCTACAGCAACCTGAAAGGAGGTTGTAGAGAGGTGGGTGTTGGTCTCTTGTCCCAAGTAACAAACAATAGGACAAGAAGAAACTGTCTTAAATTGCATCAGGGGAAGATTAGATTGGATGTCAGGGAAAATTTCTTCACAGAAAGGATTATCAAGAATTGGAACAGGCTGCTCAGGGAAGTGGTTGAGATACCATCCCTGGATGTAGTAAAAAATGTAGATATGGTGCTTAGGGACATGGTTTAGTGGTGAACTTGGCAGTGCTAGGTTAACAGTTGCACTTGATAATCTTAAAGGTCTTTTCCAACCTAAATGATTCTATTATTTCTATAAGGATCTACCAATACTAGCATAATTTATGCACCATAAATATTAAAAAAAAAAATTAAGTACCTTTTTAAATATGTGTTGAACTTGTGTCACCCGGATTCAAATGTGTAATAATCTTCAAACCTATCTTTTGTATTTTTATAATTTTAAAACCTGATTTAACAATCTAGGTTGACTATAGAGTCTCTCTGCAGGCTCTTTCACTCTCTCCAGAGAGAAGAGTTCTCTCTGGAGATGCCTGCTTTGCTCTACTAACTACAGAGAAACCTAAGGCAACTCCAGTCTTAATAATTAAGTCCTTTGTTTTAGGTATCTGTAGATGGTTGGGGACCTAAGTGAGGTGATTATGGGGTACAACTCTCATTTTTGCTTCTCTTTACATTTCAGGGATTGTAACATGACAGAGGAATTGCTTCTTGGAAAAGTGATGTAACCATTAGGATACAGTACAAAAGTATTTACAGCTGTGACTGCTGTGATCTGTGCCAGACTAAATGTTATTCATAAATCTTGGGCAGAAAGCATATGCTAGATATTCTGCACAACCAACACGGTGAATCTCCTTGGCATGTGTAGTAACAGGATTTTAAATTAAATTAAAAAAAAATATATTTGTCTTAAATGGAGAAAACTTTAGTGCCTACCATCCTGCCATTTGCTGAGATTGAAAAAGCTCACTTCTGCCCAGTTTTTTGGGGTTTTTTTCTAGTTTCCTGAATACCTTTGAAGACTTTACTTGCCTCAGTTTTCTGTTTTCTCTCTTTCCACAATAGTTATGTTGGCCTGGAAAAGAAACGGAATTCACATTTGTAAATTGCTTAGACACCTATGTAGTGCAGACCAAACAAGAACCTAGATAAAAAGGTTAAAAATAAGTGCAATGATATTTTCTATGCTCCTCTCCCTCCATTTATGAAAACAGAGAGTATAGTAAGAACTAGCAGACAGAGCTTTCTGGAAAACCTCTTACTGCCTAAAATAATGAGGAAGTTGTTCAATCATACGAGAAATATTACTCAAATAATTCTGTCAAGGTCAGATTCTGGCAAGTGTCATTTTCTATTTGCTACATGAAGTACTATGTGTTCAAGTTGCTGTGGAACTACCCCAGGGCTTGGAGAGTCGTTGCATGCAACTTTTCAATACCGTTTTGTCTAACATTTTTATCTACTTTTGCTGCTCCTTTGTTCCAGCTTTACCTGTGTTTCTTCTAATTCTCCATTTCAATTTATGGTGGCCCAGTCTCATTCCAAGTAAGTTCATTGTGCTTAAAAATATGGAAGTTAATACCGGTTTTAAAGTATACTGGATAGACTCAAAGCTGCACAATCATTTTGTATATAATACAATGTGCAAATGAAGACAGGCAGGAGAGTATATAATTCATAAATAAGATTCCAAGGGACGTATCCCAAATGTATGTTAGAGGATACAAAACATCTAATAAATACATAAATTAAAAAAAAAAAAAAGAGATTTTTTTTTTTTCTGTTTTCAAGTAACCTGTATATACTGACTCATAGTGATACTCTGGAGTGAAAGCTATCTGCATGGCCGAGGCGAAAGGTCAGCTGAAAAGCTTTTATATAATACCACTCAATATTTCACTCTTACGTCCTAGTATGGGAGAAGCCTTGTAATGGAAAAGCTACTTTACGATAATTGGTGAAACCTAGAAAAAATACATAGCTATATATCCCTGTCTTCTACTTTTTCTGGAAAATAATACTATCATGATATAAAAGCATCCAGATTTCACTATACATTTCACAAACTTCTCCGTTGCAACATATGAGCTGAATGTCTCACTTGGGACCGTGTTGCGATCACAAAAACACTGTATGACACTAAAATACAATCGCAGATGCATTCTACCATTTAATTTCTATTTATTTTTTAATTTCAAAGATCACATTTAAAAACCATGAAAGCATTGGCAGCCCTACACAGGGACAGAACTCTAATCTTAATGAGATATGATCCTTTTACAGCTGTTATCATTTTAGTCTCTTGTAAAGAAAAGCCAGCTAACCTGACTGCTGTCCAGGTCCCCCTCTTTGACAATGGTGAAGGATGATAATATCCTGGAGTCCTAACGCACTGACGCTCTGCTGAGGCATGATGTGCTGCTGAAATGTGGGGCACAACAAAGCTAAAGTGGGAGCAAAGGTCGTGGATTAGCATGAATTAAGCAAACATGGATTAAGAAAGATCAATGAGCAGGGACACAGACTCATCAAGCTCTGTTTAGATAATCTGCTTGCTCCAACGAACATTTTCTTCCAATGTTACAGCTGAAGAAAATGTACTTGAAGCTCAGTCTTGTCAGCTCCTGAGAAACTATCAGTAAATCACACAGATGAGATAGTACCCTGAAATGTAAAAACTCTGCCAAGGACTGATATTAACCCTGATCCCCAGATAGCAAGTACCGTGCCTGAAAAGACAGGTCTGCAATCCCAGATGATGAAACCATCAGGTCAGTTGCTCCGGCTCAGTCAGTGCATTACTGAGGAAGAAAAGAGAGAAGCAACAAACGATACTGTAGTAAACTGTGGAAAAGTGCAACAGAAAAAACCAGAAGGGCATTCTTCAACGTTGTGCATTACTAGTAGTGACAGAAATGTTGGCAGAAGAGACCTGTCACATCAGAGGAAATAGCCTATAGAAAAATATAATCCTACAAAGTGATCACAGAAAACTCTCAGGGCCACAAAACCTGTAGGAGAAAGTTGAAATGAGTGAAGTTCCCGTAAGCCACATGGCAAGCAGGGACATGAAGAGTGTGAGCAGAAGTATTAGAACATTTACTGGCTAAGAGAAGTCTTATAAAGAATTGCATGTCAGTCAGTAGAAAAAAACAATGTCCTGACTCATGAGCATAAGGTCAAAGTTGTTTGAAAAATAACAAAGAAGTCTTGCCAAATCTCCCACACTGAGATCTATTTTTTTATTGGCATATACTCCACTAGCTTGGAAAGTTAAAAAGCAAAAAAAAAAAAAAAATTACCAAAGATCTGAAAAGAAAATATAGTAGACACCATGCTATAGGAACCACCTTAGAAGTGACGGCATGTTTGCTGAAGACATCTCACCCTGTAAGAACTCATAACATCTCAGATCCTAATCTCAACCCACTTTTGCTTCCCTAAGTGACACCAAGAGAATGGTTATTCTGTAGAATTTAGAAATAGAAGAAACTTGCATAGTCAAGTTGTTTTTTTTCTCTGTCACTGCAGGACTTTTCTTAGTGGTACATTTTAACTGATTTGCCACACATTTAACTGATTTGCCAGATGTATCACAAAGGTGCCAAAGAATTTTACAAATAAACCACTAAGATGTTTGCTTAAGTAACAGTGTACAGCCAGAAGCACTACCAATAAAATTAGGAGAAAGATTGATTTCTCACAAAGTAACTGATGGAAAAATACTTACTTTCCTGTCAGGGAAGAAGATCTTAGAAACTGCAAATGGTAAAAAAACATAGTTAACTTCCAGTCATCTGTTCATGATCCCATAGGACAGGGACAGTACCAGCACAGAAATGAACTGCAGGATATATGAAAAAGATATTAAAATCAGAAAACAATGTCAAAACAATATTTTATTCACATAATGAACAAAGGACTGAATTTGTCCCTTATAGCCTGTCAGAATAGAAAGTGACTTGCTTATCTCTAAAAACTCACCCATTCTAAGAAGAATAAATAGTGTAATGATTCATGTTTGCCTCACCTTCAGCTTACTTTTATATTTTTCCAGGAGAAAAAAATGAAAAGAGAAGAGAAGAGGAGAAGAGAAGAGAAGAGAAGAGAAGAGAAGAGAAGAGAAGAGAAGAGAAGAGAAGAGAAGAGAAGAGAAGAGAAGAGAATCTTAGTAAATGGGTTTTGTTTTCTTGTTTTTCCATGTTTCGGCTTCCAGTGAAAGAGCCAGGAAATTATTAACTCAGTTCTGAATCTTAACTCAGTCCAATATAAATAATTCCATAAAACAACAGATTGAATCGGGACGAGGATTCATCTGTCCCAGCATCCTTCCTTCAACAGACATGAGTATGGAGAACAGACATGCCTAGAGTGATCCTCTCTCCTGGCATGCTCTTGCAGGTGTACAGGTCTGAGGACTTCCTGAGATAAAGGCTCCAGACTTCTGTGTTCAATAGAGAAGATGGGCCTGTCCTCAGTCTTTTTGAGAATCTAATTACAGTTTTGGCTTCTGCATCATCTTGTGGCAATGAGTTCCACAATTTAATTACAGGTGTTATATGACAAAGTACTGGCTTTGTTTATTTCAAAACTGCTGCATGAAACTTGCATTGAGTGCTCACTAGATTTTGCATTGTGAGAAATAATGAACAGTTAAACAGTTTACCATGTATCTGTGGTAAAGAGCAAATTATCATCCTTCAAACAACTTGAGCTATCTAGTTTCTCATCAGGATCACTTAGAACAGAATACACAAAAAAAACCCCAAACATAAATACACAAAACTCTATTTGTGTGAAAAACACAGTATCCTGAAAGGGGAGAGGGAGAGAAATTCCAACAGTTATTTTTTCACTGTTTGAGGGGTACTTTTTTTTTTTTTTTATATATTTACTGAGGAAGCCTTGCTTTTAACCATTTGCACAAGGAGATTTTAAATTATCTAGCCCTGGGAATGTTCTAAGATATATGCATGTTTAAAGAGTATTCTGTTAATGTAAGGGTAGAATGATTCCTGAAAGTACAAAGTTCATAATGTATATGATTACAAATTCCTTTTGCAATCTGTGTACTGCCTTATTCACTCCCTGATATTTAAGGGCACTTAGTGAGGGAATGTAAGTGTTATTACAGTGAGTGGCATACCATATGGCAAGCAGGATAAGCCGCAGCTTTGCACACTGTTGTCATTTTTCCCCTTGTACTACAGTTTTACATGATGTAATGTTTTTCTGTGATTGTTCAACATTCTACCATTTAAGCCTGCCATATTATAAAATGTCATATTAGGGGGTTGCAGCTGAACCTCCTCACCATAAGTCTGCATTTATTTCACAGATGTCTATCACACTGTCATCCCACAGGTGCACTCAAACTTTAAATTTTTCCTGTGCCTCAGCTTCTAATGTAAGAAAAATGTATTATGCAAGATGAGGAAATGGCAGCCAAAAAAGTAAATCCTGCTAAATGTCACTTTACAATACAGCATGGGCATGCAAATGCAAGTAACCTTATAGGGTGATAATATTTGCATTCGCAGTAAAATGTGATGTGCAAATGATAGTGTAAGGGCCAGGTTCTGAAAAGTGAAGGCCCTCTCCAGGCTAAGAGTAAGAAATATAAATGGGGGTGGTGGGGGGTGGTGGTGTTCCATTAATATGGGAAAAAAATTATTTTCTCTGTGCTTCTGCCCAGTTGTCATCAATGAACTTTTTCTGGAGGTTATTTTCTGTCTTAAGTGGAGTTACAGCTGGTTTAAATGTAGTCACATTGCTCCATCCTCAAAGAGTGTTAGAAAATAAGGAATGTGGAATGTATAGCTAAAAAAAAAAAAAAAAAGCTAAATAGTAACGTAACAATTCAGTGTACTCACACATTTAAGGAAAATGCTGTTTTCTATGACTGTACCTGCAAAGTTCATACCACTATGAAGGACGTTCTCTTCTCTATTCATCTGGCTTCACTTTGCCTCACCTTTCCTCTTTCCTCTTTCCACCTCAACATGCCATGCCTCTTTTCTATCTGTACATCATCAACAATGTTGAGATCTAAGATTCTATTTCGAGGTCAAACTCTGATGCATATCTACATGAATGATCCATTTAATTCAGCTAGGCTGCTAACATACATAGATACACTGGGAGGAAAACAATGAAAAAATAACTAAGGAAAAAAATTGTT
>NW_009648241.1:1134108-1142338 GCF_000708025.1 Charadrius vociferus | reverse complement strand
CAGCAGGAAGTGCTGTTGGTCTAAAAAAAAGATTTTCAAATCTCAGTTTGAGTTTTAGATCTCCATTAGAAAAATAGTTTTATTTATGCACCAGTCAGGAAATCTGTAAAAGACAACAACTAATAAATCTTTCAAGACAAATCATAAAAAAAAACCCCCACTTTTCTGAATTAGAGGACTAATGTTAATAAAAATATTTTCAGTGTGCAACAATAAATATAGATTCACAACCAGTGTTATTTCTGTGCTTAAATAAGACACTTCGGTTCTGACATTTTGAAAATTAAAGACTGGCTAGATGTGAAAATATCAAAAGACAAATTAAAACATATAGGAAAAAAAACAAAACCAAATACAACCAAACTTTTAATTAAATAAATCACCATAATTTGTTCATAATTTTGGACTACATATGTGTATAGGTCAATACATATAATCCTATATGCTGAGATCATACTGGTTTTGATGCCAGCACAGAGCTACAATAAAATTAGTTCCTTGTTTATTGTTAAATTAATTGAGAATAGATATGGCCTAATATTTTTGAAAAATTCTTCTCTGATCAGTCGTTCTGAACAAGAAAACAACCATTGTAACAAGAATACATGGATCTATTGCATCCAAAATAATAGAAAACATTGATATTGTTTCATAACTGCAGTTTAAGTTACTGTTTATATTGAAACCTTTACTACATGTTTTACCTTGTTCATTTTATCAGGACTGGAAGGGTTACCAGGGTAGCCTGGTAAAAAAAAGCACTGCAATAAGGAAAGTTAAAACCCCTTCTCTCTCATTAATATGTGTATTTCTTGTCTTATTTAATCTACTTTAAGTACTCATTTACTAGATATTCTGACTGTACTTGGTTAATAACTATCAAGCAACACTGAAATATGTAGTTAAAAATCATATCTTATTTTTTCTTCACAAACAACAAATATGATTATTAGAATCTTTCTTGGCATTAGAGAGGTTTTTCTAATTAAATACCCTCAATAAATTTCACTGATGTCAAATAAATACCTAAGGTCACATTTATTTATTTTTTCCACCTGGAAATCTGAAAGTCTGTTAAAGAAAAGGGGTTTTAGAGAAAACAGCCTTTAGTTAGAATTCTGTTAATTTTGTACAGTTATTGTCACTTCTTTCTTTTACATAATTTTATATTAATTTCCTATTGAAGGATTTGCATTTAAATAACAGCAGCTGTCAAGATTTATGGCTTAAGATATTGGCACAAATATAATAGAAAGGTACTGAAAAGTGTATTGCAATTGAATGAAGTTGGGTAAAAATTGTACTTTCCTCTCAAAGATTTTAGTTCCACTGGTGAGCTTACTTGTTATTTAAAAAGGAAACAGAAACAATTTCTCTTTACAAGCTTTGCTCTCATGTTTGTAAAGCCAGCTGCAGATACTGTCCCAGCTGAGACAGAACAGGGTAATTCTTTTTGTTCACTCTGATTCTGCAATTCAGTAAAACTTAGAGAAGCTGGGAAACAAGGAAAAAGAGAGCTATAAAGCAAAAAAGTGAATGTGATTCTAAAGAAAACAAAGTCTTAAAAAGAAAGTGATGACAGTAGGCTACTGAAAAAGCAAATATACTGTGTTATGCCAGAAAACTTCAGAAAAATAGTATTTTTCATTTTATTTCAATGCTGTCAAAGTGAGTTTGTTCTTTTTCTGGATGATCATTAATAAACAGATCTCATAAATTCTCACTCTATTGAAAATAAATTATATCCAAAATATTTTTTTTCTATTAATAATCAGTTTCTTAAATCTGTATTTGCTTTTCATCCAGCTTTTAGGTGATTTACTTTTATATGAAATTAATATATTTTTAGCATTCACTTTTTTTTTTAGCATTCATTTTTTTAGCCAAAAATATTTTTGTGTTTAAAAAAAATATATTTTTGTGTTTAAAAAAAAATTTTATTTTTATAGTTTGTGGTTTGTTACACAAAATAATGGAAACTATGAAAAGTTTAAACTAATATGTTTTCCCAACTAATATGTCTCAGCTGTAAAAATAACCATTTCAGTGGAAAGACCAAATAGAGCTGCCATGTAGCCTTATGAACTACAGAGTATAACAGACATACATTTTGCACAGAATAAAAGGATTGCAATAGCTGAAAATAATTAGCAATAAAAAATTCAGGAACATAATATATTTATACCACAGCATTTACGTAAGTGGTCAGGAGACGTTTCACCTAACTTTAGAGGTCTGCATATAGACAACTGCATAGGCAACTGCATATTTACCAGTCATTTTCAATTTCTTTTTTATATCCAATGGAGATCAATAGCCAGTAGAGGATGGAATTTATGTGATCAATTATAGACATCTACTTTAGTATTATATGAATCACTGACTGAGTGCCTGTTCCCACTAATAATAAAAGAAGACTACACAAATAGCTCAGTTGTAGGTGTCTACTCACTACAGATGTAAAGCTAAATTAAAAGAATCATCGCTAATTACTATTTTCTTTACCTTATACGGCTCAGATGACTAGTTTTCCACTACAGTAAATCCAGATAGTGGATTATTTACAAGGATTATATTGAAAATACTTATTCTATATTTGTATGGCAATAGAACTTAAATTATCCTATACAAACTATGCCATACAACACAATTACTAAACAATACAAATTTCACAGTAGTTGATATCTCAGTATGTAGCCATTCTCAACACCAGTTTGAACCTATGTTTGATGGGAAAATTCACATGAGAACATTTATATTGTATTATAACTGGCCAGTAATGCCAAGTGCTTGTGGAAAGTTGTTTGTCTCTACATTTGCAATAAAAGCTTGATCGTGTTAGGAAACATACAGGTTTTGATACATAACATGTCATATCCAGATATGATCATCCAGATATGGTCATTTAACAACCATTATTCATGAAAAATTACACTCCTCAGTGTATCAGAAAGTTTAACTAGTTTGCAATGGGAATGAAGATTATTTTACAGCTGCAGTTACGGTAGACACAATAAATAGTAACACACACGAGCAGTGGGAAGAGTAAGGCAAATCAGGTGAAAGAGTAAAAGCAGAAAATAAACCAGGAAATACAAACAGCTGATACAAAACAGAATGGAAAAGAAATAAATTAATTCAAACAATGTAGCAGTGGGTGTGGGAAAGCCTTCATTATATAAAAAAAATATTGCTAATCATTGAGAAAACTAACTGAATTAAGTAGTTCAACACCCAACAGCAATCTATGACAAAAAGTCATATGGAATCATCTGTAGTGTCACACAGTTTCCCTTAGAAAACCGGTTAATGATAAGTTCCTATGCAGTGAGAAGATGTGCACAGCCAAAGGAAAGGAAAAGCTTCTGCTGCTATTTTTTAACTAAAGATGATCATCAATACAATTTGTGGTTTGTAAAGGAAAAAACACTAAAAGGTACAAGAAAAAAGTCAAATGTTTACCACTGAGGTGACAAAACTTAACAAAGAATACATCAAATCCCAGACAGTTTTTTTTTAGTAAGCTTGTGTTAGTTCAACACTAGTTAGAATTAAAAGATGTTTTAAATTAAGAATTCATTGCAAAAACAGGACAAATGTTTTTATCATCCAGAATTCTTTTTCACAGCAGCTCTAATAATAAGTGAGAAAGACATTTAAACAAGCTGAAATATTAATAATTTAATGGTATTTCTTTGTATTTTATATCACAAAAGAAAATAATTTAAACACAATTCTTCAATGAGCACTTTGTCATTTGTGTAGTTTCTGTTTAGTGATAGTATTTGTCAGTACACAATGTTTATGTGTAGGACTTCAAATATATCTCCTAAATTCTCATGTTCAACTGTCATGATTGATCTTGCCATTACCTCCAGCTGTAGAAATCCCAATAATTTAAACTCAAGTGTTTGCTGCTAGTTAGCCTAGTAAATTTAGTCTGCCTCTGAAAAGATCAAGCTTTTACAATTTTATCTTACTAAAAAGAGCTACTTATTTGCTGTGAAAAGTTTAAGGAACCTGTTACTCCATCTGTAATAGTATATAGATGCTACAACAAAGAAATCTAACAAATCTGGGGAAAATGGCTGTTTGCTCAAACACCTGACTGAGCGAACCATTAAAATGGCTCATAGAAGCTCCAGAATTTCAGCTTCTCTTTTTGTTATATATTGTCTCAACGTGTTCTAGAAAAATGCAGAGCTCCTCTACCTCAGGGCCTGAATTGGGAAAATGCATAAATAAATGTTTTCTATAGCACTCTTCATCTCAGGAATTTTGTGTAACTCGAAAGTAATTAAAAAAAGGCATGCCACAAAACCTGAATATTAGATTAAATACAAGTTCAGAAGCTAGAACAAAGTAAAATAAAACAAACTTTTCTAATGTGGATTCTCTAATACACTTTCTGAAAAGATGTATTCTTCATTTTTCCATGTATTGTAGAGGACAAAATATTTTTGACCAAAGTATGGTTCTGTATCCAAGTGTCTAGGATGTTTGACTGTGGATTGAGAGTCACAGACAGTTCCAGACAGTGTCTGTATCTCATATTTAGCACTAATTGGAGAATAACTGGAGAATACCACTATATAAGTGTCAATTTATCCAGGCTGGTACTAGCGTATACTGTCATTTTCTTTCCTCTTGACTGAGACTCTGAAAGAATTTTGCATGAAAAACTTTTCGCTTTTGGATCAAAACCGTAATCGAGGCAAGTTCAGTCCCAAAATCAGCGTCAATATGTTCAGCGCTAGACAGCTAGAGTATACACATCTCCAGCTACTCAAAGAACCTGAGAAGCAGTTTTGCCAGGATTTAAAGAATTGTGAATATGGACCAAGGCAGCTACGTATCACTGAATACATTTCAGTCCCCTTTTCCTTTATGCTATCTAGCTGCTTCTTCCTGCTCTTCCCAAGCAGACCATTGTTTTTGACTGGTAGTCTGTGGAAGAAAAGATCTGGGCCAGAACTCAATGAAGAAGACTAATAGAAAAATCCATGGCAAAATCAACAAAGCGTCAGCCCACTCTAATTAGTTATCTTCTTATTGTAATTTAGTCTGATGTGCAAAAAATAACAGTAAAAGCATTACTTCTTTATATATCTAAATACGAACATAAAAATATCATTAAAAAATCTTTTAGTGACTTTCTATTATGTCTCATAATTGAAGTAATGGCTGCTCTACAATACATCTACTGTGCTAGTACACATTAAGCAAACATTAGCAAAACCAGAGAAATTGCAATGGAATGGAACAGTGTTATGTGCTGATCATTATTTTTTTTCTGCAGTGTATCTTTCAGTCCAATAACAGCATTGAATATATTTTAAATTCTCACTGGCCCTGAAAGATGTCACAAGAATTTTCCAGCCTGGTGAAAATCTCACACCGCTTTATCCCCCAGCACCATACCTGAGCAGCCTTGCCCTCAATTTTGGTGTCCCATTGTTGCACAAGAAGAACTCCAAACACCTTTTCAAAAAAATCTCATCGCTGATCTTAACTACATCTCTTCAGTACATGAGTTTCTGCTCATACATTTCTCCTACCACAGGCAACTTTCCCCTGATGGAGCTTCTTTCCCAGCATACAATTTTCCCCACTTTACTCTCATAGAACTTCTCTCCATACTGTAATCTTCCCATTGCCTGGGAATACATCAGAGTTGCCAAAATGTTTTCGATGCACTGGCCACTTCCGTGTGTGGCATTAGCTCCATCTCACCCCTGCTGGTACTCCTTCTGTCTTCTCTGTTGATTATCCTGTAACGATCATTTGTTAGAATCATATAATAGTTTGGGTTGGAAGGAACCTTTAAAGGTCGTCTAGTCCAAACCCCCCTGCAATGAACAGGGACATCTTCAACTAGATCAGCTTGCTCAGACCCCTGTCCAACCTGACCTTCCAGTGATGGGGCATCTACCACCTCTCTGGGGGCGACTTGTTCCAGTGTTTCACCACCATTATTGTAAAATATTTCTTCCTTATATCTAGTCTAAATCTGACCTCGTTTACTTTAAAACCATTACCCCTTGTCCTTCCAGCAGCAGACCCTGCTAAAAAGTTTGTCCCCATCTTTCCTGTAGATTCCCTTTGAGTACTGAAAGGCCGCAACAAGGTCTCACTGGAGCCTTCTCTTCTTCAGGCTGAACAACCCCAACTGTCTCAGCCTGTCCTCTCAAGAGAGGTACTCCACTCCTCTGATCACTTTTGTGGTCCTTCTCTGGACCTGCTCCAACAGGTCCATGTCCTTCTTATGTTCAGGGCTCCAGAACTGGGCGTAGTACTTCAGGTGAGGTCTCACCAGAGCGGAGTAGAGGGGCAGAATCACCATCCTTAACTGGCTGGCCACAGTGATTCCCTTCCTCCTGCCCGTTTTTCCTCCACCTGATAACAGTAAGTGTCTATTCATAGTGCTTAGAAATTACCTTTGGATGAAGAAGTGGTTATTTTTATTAAATAAGCTTCAGTTGGAGCAGAGACCTAAGCATGTGTCTAACTTCATCCATTGAAAGACACTCGTTAGTTTCATGGGACTATTTATGCGTGCAAATTATATTCATTACTACCTAAGAATGGCTGGTCATCATCCATGCCAATATGAACCGCACTAGTAAAAGAATATATCCAGTTTGGGAGGTGGGGATTGTTGTAGTCTCTCCTTCCACATTCCGTTTCCAGCTAACAAATACTGCTGTACTAATCTTAGAAGTTTGCTTACAGAAATAATTCAGAAACATTTCAGAAACTTAGCATTAGCAGCTTCTTACTCTTTACTTCTCTCATCTCCCTTGAGAAGCAGTATACAGAGAAGAGCATTTGGTAAAGAAGTAGTTTCTTATATCTTTCCAATGTGTTTTACACTAAGGAGAGTCAGGCTGGTGAAATAATAGCTGCTCTTTTGTCTCTGAAGACAGAGAGCAAAGGGAAAAGATTTTTTTTTTTTTTTTTAATTTTCAGCCTTTGATATGGCATCTAGAAAGACCATTGAAATTAGAAGACTGGAGATGCTATTCTCTGCCCTTTAACTTGATGGAGTCAACGGAAGTCTGAAACCGGAGTTAAGCCCCGTGAGTGCAGGGACATGGGTAATTACATAACAAGCTGTTTAGAGAACACTGAAGAAAAGACATTCAGAAAAAAAGAGGCTGATTAACTTTTACCTTCTATGACAACATTTAAAGAAAAGATTTTCTTTAAAAAGACCAAAACTCAGGTTTGATTAGCACTCATTAAAACTTCTCCAGAAAAAGGCACGATATTTCACATTTTTTTAGGCAAAACTTCAGTGTGGTGGGTTGACCTTGGCTGGCTGCCAGGTGCCCACCCAGCCACTCTCTCACTCCGCCTCTTCAGCGGGCTGGGTGAGAAAAGATGAAAAACCTCATGAGATGAGAACAGGGAAATCCCTTACCAATTATGGCCACAGACAAAATAGACTAAACTTGGGGAAGATTGATTAATTTATGGACAATTAAAAATAGAGTAGGATAGTGTTGCATTAAGGGGAAAAGTAGTTTTGGCAAAAAATAAACCCCCTTGCATTCTAACACTCCTCACTGAGGTGGGAGGCTCAGTGCGGCTAGGTTTAAATTCTGAGTGATGCCCAATTCACTACTATCAGTCCAGGCGTGTTTAATGTATACTAAACTGTTATGGTTTTGGATACACTAATAGCTGACTGTACCTTCAGCCCAGTCATGCTCATAAACTAACACAGCCTTGCTTCGGTCACGTTCAATGAGAAAACCCAAATGACTGGCTGCCTGCACAGCACAGTTTATTTAAACAACAGATACACAAGTTCTTTTGGATTGACAGTGATAGTGACTGTCTGCAAAGCACATGCAAATACTAAAGATTCTCGCAATATAGCTCAGTCACAGATGTGCTAAGTTATAAAACCACTCTATACAGAGATTTCTAAGTTCCCCAGGGAAGCACTTGGTATAGCCCAGTGTTCGAATCTTACCCACAAGCGTCCTTATAGGGGGGGAAGAGAGGCTCAGCCCATCAACTGGTCTCAGATGTCCACAATGGTGTCTTCCCTCACATCCCCCTTTTCTTGGGCTATTTTTATACTATTCTTTATCTTCAAGGTGGAGTTTGAGTGACTCTAGTCATAAATACTTTCATTAAGATTGGTGTAACATTTTCTCGCCTCACATTTAAAGGTATAGTTTACGAAAAATTCAGGGCGCAGACTCAAGGAGGAATGGTC
>NW_009648241.1:1113603-1134009 GCF_000708025.1 Charadrius vociferus | reverse complement strand
CCCCAGTTTATCACAGAGTTCTAGCTGTGGTGTCTCCACTCTGTTCCATCCTTCGCACTGTTTTCCTTCCGTGGTGCCATCTCGTTCCCATGTTTGCTGGATTATCACAGGGTTTGGCCTTGGAGTCTCCACCCCACTCCACTCGCCATGTTGCTTTGCAAGCAATATTGTGCAGGGAATCGAAGATGTAGCAGATTCTTCACATACCACTTGCGGCTGTATTTTACCCTAGAAGCCTTTTGATTTTATATCTTTCCTTAACGTGTGACCAATGCTGTATTATCGATCATTTTTAGTAATCATTACACAGATAGTCAGAAACAAAAACTAAACTAAAAACCCTTCCCTCCGCCCGTCTTTCTTCCAAGGTTCAACTTTGCTGCTTTGTTCCTGTCTCCTCTACCCTGTCCCCATGCTGAGCAGTGCAGGAAGATGGGGACTGGGGCTTGGGGTCAGTCTATAACAGTTCCTCTGTGCTGCTCCTTCCCCCTCATGCTTTTCCTCTGCTCCAGGGTGGGCTCTCCACCAGCTGCAGTTTCCCCAGGGCACATCCACCTGTCCTGGAGTGGGGTCCTCTACAGGCTGCAGTGTGAATATCTGCTCCATTGCAGTCCTTCATGGGCTGCAGGGGGACAACCTGCTTCACCATGATCTTCTTCATGGGCTGCAGAGGAATTTCTGCCCTGGCACTTGAAGCACCTCCCCCCCCTTCTTCTTCACTGACTTTGGGGTCTGCAGGGCTGTTTCTCTCACATTTTTATCACTCCTCTCTCACAAATCATAGAATCATAGAATGGTTTAGGTTGGAAAGGACCTTGAAGATCATTGAGTTCCAACCTCCCTGCCATGGGCAGGGACACCTCCGACTAGACCAGGTTGCCCAAGGCCACATCCAGCCTGGCCTTGAACACCTCCAGGGATGGGGCCTCAACAACCTCTCTGGGCAACCTGTTCCAGTGCCTTACCACCCTCAAAGTGAAAACCTTCTTCCTAATGTTTAATCTAAACCTGCCCTCTTCCAGTTTAAAGCCATTCCCCCTCGTCCTGTCACTACATGACCTAGTAAAAAGTTCTTCCCCAGCTCTCCTGTAAGCCCCCTTTAGGTACTGGAAGGCCACAATAAAATGTCCCCGGAGCCTTCTCTTCTCGAGGCTGAACAGCCCCAGCTCTCTCAGCTTCTCCTCATGCTGATATGCAGATATGCAACCTCTCCTCAAAGCTGATATGCAGTGTTTTTTCCATTTCTTAAATATGCTTTCCCTGAGGTGCCACCATGTTAGCTGATGGCTTCAGCCGTGCACTACAGTGGGTCCAACGAAACCGGCTCAAATCAGTTGTGCAGCTGTGTCCAGCACAGGGCAGCCCCAGCCTCTCCACCCCTGCAGTCCCCTGCTACCAACACCTTGCAATGGACACCCAATAAATTAATTAATGTAGAAACTTTTTTTTTTTATTTGGTTTAGTTATAAAACAAAGCAAATAAAGCTTGAGACTAACTTTCTCCTGCTGTATGCTGCAATCATGTATTCCAATCTGTTTAATTAAAATAGACATTTTCTCACAAATTCTATTGATTTGGATGAACTCCCACTTCTCCGTGAAATAATTTTCTCATTAAAAAATATTAACCAGCCAATTATTATTAATGTTTCAAGCCAATATCAGCAGGCTAACTAAACTTCTTTAATAACAGAAAAGGTTTAGAAAACATTCTGCCATGGAAATTTTAAAATTCAAATCAACTCCAAAGGTTTCATGCGAATTTTAATATTTAAATGCAATTAAGAAATACAATTAGCAGCTTTATACTGTAGTCTCACCCACAGCATATGCAGTGATTTTATCATATCTAGCACATGAAATTATACATGAAAATGGATAAGAACAATTTCTCCACATTTCAGAGAAAGATGGGTCCTAGGATGTCCATTTTGATGATATTGCTAGAGGAAGGCAACAATGAGAAATGCACTGGGTTTGGGGTTCTGAAGGTAACAATAACTGGGCTTTTTGTGCAACAGTATTTCTCAATGTGTCCCCTGTCTCAGCAATTGGCATCCTTATGAGCACTCCTTGAAGAGGCAGATGAAGAACTGGGTCCTGTGTAAGTGGACTTCTTTAAGGAAGAGGATAGCCAGTTCTTTGCCTTTTGAAAAATGAAGATGAAATAACAATAATACATTTTATAATTAACAATGATCACTTTCAGAATACCTTACACCTTCAAAGCACTATGAAACCATCAAGTAATTAATGTTTAGTTAATTAAATTAACATAATTCAATATGCAAAGTTGCTGAAAGAACAGAAGAGTTTTAAAATACACAAGCCAAATACTGGAGCCCACCTGAGAAGCTGCTCAGCTTTGTAGTCAGGTGCTAAACAGTCCTTGATGTGCCATGTACTCACAGTGTCCAATGACAGCAGAATAGATCAGCAGAATAAATCACTTGGAAAACAATAATTCTCAAAGGAAATTCAGGCTTTTAGATGGCTCTCCAGAGGGTGAAAATCACATACCTTGATGATCAAGCTATTCATGCTACTAATAGACAGGAAAGAATTGACCAGATAAAGGTGGTTTGATGTGGGTTTTTTTTTGGTTTGTTTTCTTTTTTTTTTTTTTTTGTTAACAGTATAAGATTTTATTGCTAATTGATTCTTACAGCTTATTCACGGTATGATTCTGCATTTTTATACGCTTAGAAGTCCCATTGACTTAAATAGGAGTAGTGAGTGCATAAGGAATGGAGAATAAGGCCTTTGAAGTTCAGTATCATTATTTAGATTTCAGGCATGCCTGGAGACAGCACTCTAGATTAATAAAATGCTTTGCTTCAATTAGCTCTGTGTCTCCTGCATCCCTCCCCAATTCCCTCTGCCCTTGTTTAACATACTCCCTTATCCCTTCGCATTATCCAGACAGGTGCTCTCTGCTACCACAGACTGCTGGAAGTTTCACGAAGGAGATTCAGTGTGGGGAGGAGGAGGGTGTATATTGGTTTCTTGGCTCTGATGCAGGAAAGGAGAATGTGTGAGTCTGTATATGACTCTAATTTCTTCTCCCTGAGTATTGTTTCAGAGATCCTTTAAAAATACCTCTGAAAAATAGATCTTAAAAGATGTCTTAAATGGATATGTTCATATACGGCAAGCACATTTTCACAATCTAGCACAGAAAATGTAAATCAAAGGAATATTACTTCTAGCTGACTAATTTTTTGGAGGGACAGAGAAGCCAATATAAAAAAAATATATAATATTTTGTATATATGAAAGAAATCTTTATTGTAGTGAACTCAGATTTCTGCCATGATTTTATCTGGTTTTCCACTGTAATATGCCCCCTCATTCCAGATTTCCTTGAAAGAGGCTTGGGAGCATAACACAACGGCCACTGAAAAGTGACGCATCCAGCAAAGTGGGGGCAGGAAATTATAAGTTTCACATTGAGTTCAATGGGAAAGTCATAAGGCCCTGCTCCTTCTCCCTTGGGGTATTTTCCTATTTTATTGTCAGTACTATAATGGGCAATCAGTTCCTGAAATGGTGCCCTGCTGTCTAGATGAAGCATTTATAGGTTTTTTAAGCAGTCCAATTGAACACTGCAGAATAAAAGTCAGCCCTTCTTAGTTCAGATTTTAGGGCCCTGATCCTGCACTGAACTACGTGTCGGCAAACCTCCTGCCCACTTGGAATTCAGTGCAGGATCAGGGTCTCGATTTCTACATTTTCCAATGCAATTCAGACATTTATTTATCACAGCTGGAAACAACATTACAAATAAAAATGCTTCTAAAAACCAAAGTGTCTGTCCTTTTTAAAAGTTAACTTTCCTAGATTTATGCACATATATTTACATAGTAATCTTCTGAATGGAGATACTGCTTCTAATGAATTAGGGGATTACTACAAAAATATATAAATCATCACAGATGTTTTCCATGCAGAAACACTTTCTTTGGAAAAGAAAAGAAGTCTGTTCAAAACGCAAAGGAAAGAAGTCTTTTTGAGGACCTAACATCACAAACCAGATCCAATAAAGACCTTATGGGCCAGATCCAATGTAAGATTTTGGCATAAACTGAGATAATTTGAGGGTCACTTAAGGTCAGTCTAAATTGGGATTTAGAAGCCCAAACTTGACTACAGCCCAGGCTATTATCTAGGTCATCTCTTTTCAGCTCTGCCTAATCTTTACAATACCTAAATCTACAAAATGCCTTCCTGTGTGGCTCAAAGTTTTCTACTGCTGAAAGTGGACATACTTGTTCAAACCTGGTTACTGAAGTTATATTCCCATTGCCCAGATAAATTCCAGGTTTAATCAGAGGATATTAAGTCAGCAAGCTATCTACTTCTGCAGAAAAGTCTGAAAATATTGCTATGGGTTTTGTTGTTGGTTTTTTTTTTCACATCTGCTTAACACTCAGAACTCTTCTTCACAGAAGCTGGAGGCCCATTACCAGCCCTGAGCCAGCGTTGGCCATAACCTTAACGGCAGCCACAGGAAAGGGCATGCTCTACCCACCTGCTGAGGTGGAACCTCTGTGAAGCTGGAGTCATAGTATTAGAAGACATAGCAAGTTCATGAATGACTCTCTCCTAGTTGTTACAGCATTTAGTAGAGAAGAGGTAAATCTGATATTTTTTCAGGTCTTTGCTCCCAGGACTGTTGTCCTTGTAGCCAAATGGCATAGGAAATACATATCTATTCTGAGCTAGAGCAAGAATATAACTTCTGTCCCACTCAAAGGACAGTCAGAGAACCCTTTATATGGTCACTTGACTTTTCTGGATACAATGGCTTAATTGCAAGAGCAAAGGCAAACATTTATCAGCAGCTCTCCTCACCAAACTGCTGTTCCTGTCTCAGGAGATCACAGAGCTTGGTGATTAAGGCCACTGCAGTATGGGGGAACAGGAGGCATCAATTGCTTCAAGATTTGAAAATCTGCTTACTGGATGAATGGTTTAACTGCCAGCCTACAGTTCAAAAGACAGGGAGTGCAATTTATCACCACTTTTCAAACTCATTCCCTTTGGTGCCTATTCCCTCAAGGTGTGTAGGCTCTCAAAATCAGCATCTCACTCTTTTCATCTGAATTCTTTCACATCAGAGCAAGAATTTATTCATGGGAACTAGCTACTTACTCTCAGCTGAGTGACATATATCTGAGTTCACCATACCATTTTCATTCTTAGGCTAAATTAACCTTGTCTTATGTAAAATAAAAAAGAAGGATGATAGCATGAGTAGGACTGAATTTTCTGCTAAGACTTTTTTTTTTTTTTTTTTTTTACTACATTGAAATACTGAGGACATGGCTGCATAGGCAGATGTAAAGAATCATATGATAACCTATCCCAGATTTCAGCTGGCCAGCTATAAGCTGACTCCAGTTCCAAAGCTGGGTGGTCGTGTTAACATGGCACTAAGCCCAAGTTAACCAACCACCAGAAGACTCCTGAGAAAATGAGAGCATTGGCAACTCTGCAATTTTGAAAGACTTGAGACTGTGTTTTAGTCACTCCCTCAGCCTCAATGAATAGTTCTATTCAGTAGCAGGTGATTATCCTTAAGAGCAGGACCTATATGCTCTATGATAGAGAGCTAGCAGAGACACCCTACTGTGACTGCTTTTTTGGCAAGCCTCACCAGAGACTTTGGCAGCTTCTTTTCCTCTAAAGTGCTACTGTGCTTTTGCATGGTTGCATTCTTCATGCAAACAAATATCAATGCCAACCCTAAGAACATGAAGAACTGATAATAATTATTGTTTTCACTGCTGGATAGCAAAGAACAACTGCAACATCGAGAAATATCATGCTTTCTGAACATTTCTTTAGAAAATGTATCTATTTCCTTTAGCTTAAGTAATAAAATCCAGTTATCCGACAATATATTTGAATTGTGTTTTCATTATACGCATGTACATTTTGCAAAGGATTACAATTTTTAATTAAGGCCCCATGCGGTTAGCAAAATAGAGTAATTAGTAACTTCCAATAACAATTTTATGTTAATGTTTGTGAAATAGTGTATTAGAGAATTTTAGAACAAAATAAAATAAATTAAAATATAGAATGTCTTAAAGATCACATCATTTGAACCCAAACAAAATGCTTCTTTTATTCAATTTGTTTTACTCCATTCCATGTTTGACAATGTATTGTTAGTAGTTATATGTTCATATCATTTCAAAGCGGGAAAATATTTACTTGCTTGGATTGAAAATATCCCTTTACAGTATTTTTAATGCTCACTTAATCTGGCTTCCTCTGTACTACTTTGTGAAGGTTTAATTCTGGGAAGAAGAGCAATACAAGGTCCGCAAAAAATTGTGGTAAAGAGATGAAAGGGAAAGAAATGCAAATGGAAAAAGACATAAAAGGGCAAATGGTTTTAGAGATGGAATAAGAGCAATACATCATCTCTTCATAAAGTTAGCAGTGAAAATTATTTCCAACACTTGTGGGAATGGTCTATCATTTGCATGAAACACAATGCTCAGTCTAAAAAATCACTTATGGCAGGTGTCTGCTTAACTTCTACTAGTGTTAACAGCTGTTGGGGTGGGAATAAGCAGAGTTTTATTTCTTGTCCATTTGCCTACAGGCTGCAGCTCTTTGCACCACCTTCCCTTCATGAACCTTGTTGGCCAAAATCAGGGAACAATAAGACCTGTTCACAAGAGGGTAAGTCCCCTATCTCTAAAAAAGATAAAATGTTCTTGGCAAGATGACTCCAAAGGTTTCTCTGAGACACTGAAAATTTGTTCTGGCCTGAAGGCTTTGCTCTGCCAAGCAAGCACAATTTATTCTGTTTTGTGAGGAACACCACAGTGAGTATACAGGGAACAGCAAAGTTTCTGCTAGGCAAGATGAGAGTTCCCATCTCCTAACACTTTGTGTTGTAATACTGGAACAATTTAGACTGCCAACAATATGTGTGTTAATGACTAGTTTTGCTTCCAAGATCTCAGCGGCAAATGTCTCACCTCATGCGTCACAGTACCTCCTAACCTCTTGATACTGGCTAGATGCTAGACAGACTCGAGACCTGTTGTAGAAAAATGTTATATACAGCTCTGAATTATTCCATATTCTAAATGCACCAAGGCTGACAAGGCCATGTAGGTGGAAGATGTCACTCCTACTATATACATCTTCACTACTGAAATTACCACACTAGCTCTTTTTTGACTCCAAGGTTTTTGTTTACAAATGAAAAATGAGATCTCTAATTTGATATTTAATTCTCACACCAGGTATTTTTGACTGTGTCTTTTGTTTACATGTAATTGACGTGCAGGGGTTTTCTGGTCTAATGGCCAAGAGACAAGAGATAAGCAAACAATGACATAAGACCTAACCAATATTTATGTTCATTTTTGGTGGCTGTCTCCCACATGTAACCAGCATATATATGTTTATTTTTTATTAGAGTTTTAAGTTATTTGTGCCAGCAGATGGAAAGCAAAGGAGAATGCTGATAATTTCTATCACTAGTTCTCTTGTCATCCCTTTGACACTAGCACAAGATCTCTATTTTTTATCTGTCTTCAACAACCTACTGATCAAATATTTATCCTCCTAGTTCTCTTACCCTGATGGAAGAATGCCGTTAGTATTTCCACAGCAAATTCTACTTCTTTAAAAGGAATAGAAAACAAAAGTTTTTATTATCCAAATGAAAGGATGTATGATCTTAAAACTCCCCATTTGTTAACACCTTCTCCCCCACAATCTCTACAATTACCTTTTCTCTCAGATGGTGTAAATGAATAATGTTACCAAATTTAAGTGCTGTTGTCTTCAAACTAATGTAAATTTGAATGATGATATTTCTGTTTCAAGACTGTAGAAGGTTTACACGTGTGCCTTTAAGTTTACTGGTTATGAGTTAATCTATTGTAAGGCATCACCTCCTTCATACCTAGTTTCACTTGCTTAGCAAGAATTCCTGTCTTTTTTGCAGGATCTTTGGAGGAGACATTATCTAATATTGGCAAAAAACTTAGAAGTAAAGGGATAGAAATGAACCAGGCCCAAAAAGTTTTGTCTGACAAGTCTCCTTAGACTCCATGTCATCTGCTTCTTAGAACAAGGAATCCTACAAAATGTGCATGTCTTAGAATAGAGGAATATTTTCAGCAGTTTGGTAGATTTCAATACAAGCTAAAATTGCAAACAAGTTCCTTGTATGAAGACATTACTATTTCTCTGTTTCTACCACTTCTGCTGAAGTAATTTTACCTGATACATACTAGGGTTGTAATTGCCTTTTGAGGGAGCTGGTTTATGAGGGAGTGTTCTTCTCTGATAGACTATTACAGCTAGTTCTTACTTCTTTTTTTCACTCCCATCTGATTTAGCTCCCAGTTTTTTGCTCTCTAAGATAATGATACTGCACTCAACACAAGTATATTTCGTTCTCCTTCTACAGTACAGTCACCCATGCCATCAATTTTTTTTCTCATATCATGATCTTCCATTGAACTAGTGATTCCTCTCACTGCTCTGTAGTTCGTGACATTAATGCCAAGTTTGTCAATAGAATATCAATAAATTCCAATCAATGATGTTTCTGGATCTTAAAAATTTTCCTTCTGACACAAAACTTTTTATCTAAGGAAGGAATCCTTGTTGCTTTTATTCAGAGATATTTTCAGATTTTGTCAGACAATGATCCAAATTCCAGTAGAGTTTGTCTTGAGGAAAAAAACCCTCTTCTGATGTACAAACGAGTGGCAGCTCTGATATGTCAGTGCCTGGATGTCACTGAGATATCCTGTTTATTCAGTTTTACCTGACATCAATATATCAACTTAAGAAAGGAAGAAAATGAATTTTTTTTTAATTATGCTTTATTTTTTTAAGAAAAGATACAAAACCAGTAGTGGCCCATGAACAATGTTTGAAAATCTAATGACTTTAGAATAGTCTGATGGAAGACTTAGGGATTAGAAGGTATGTCTATATTAGGAAGCACTATAGTGCAATAAGGGTGAATCTGTGGAGTGAAACTATTAATTCAATGATCTGTCTTCTGCAGGATAAGCATTTTAGATGGAGTATTTTAGAAAAGCTGCAGTCTTCTTTTATGCTTAAGTGCAGGAGGTGTGCTACTTTGGCACAATTCTTTGCCTATCTTCCATGTAGACCATATAAGGCATTAAAAGGTATTCTGCAGCCATCCCTTAAATAATTAGAGACTGGCAAAAATATAGGGTGAAAAATCTCCCTAGAGATAAAGTGACTTACTGTGTACTGACTTTGACATGTAACTAGAGACATCAAAGTAAATCTACGTCTAAGAACACTCCATTTTTACCAAAGATATACCAGTTACACCCACAACTCTTATGACATCCTGAACAAGAATTGTCTTTGGATTTGTGTTAGCTACTTATATAAGTTAGAAGAACTAACATATCTCTTTCTTTTCACAGAGTCTTATATAAATTTGAATTTTGAATGGTGGGTTGTTTTTTTTTTTTTTTTATTTGACATCTTTCGTATAATTACTATCTTGTTTAAATATCACTATGCTATTGCCTGAGGTAAATGCAGTAGAAAATCGCTATGTTCAATGTTACTGTCTTATAGTTTCATCCCCTCTGTCAAACTGAGAACTTTTTTTTGATTCTGCAGGGGAATTTTTATTTCATTTGCTTGTTCATTCCTAATATGGGTGAATAAGTTGCTGGCTATCTACTTACAGATATAGAATATTTCCTGTGTCAGTTAGCCAAGCTTAAAATTGATGTGTGCACTTTTGTCATTGTCACAGATTATAAGTTTTTTCCCACTGCACAATGATAAAATGTAGAAAAAATACACATTAACTTTTTTAAAAAATTGATTTCAATGATTGATAGTCAAATCAACTGCTGCTTGTTCTAAGTCAGATTCTCAAACTTAATACAGACTAACTTTAGGGAAGAATTGAGCACATACTTAAATCAAACTTTTGCTTCAGAAGAGCTTGGAGTGGGTGCCGAGCAAGAATTTTGCATTCACACACAACAGTTGAAGAACAATACAGCACAGTGCTTGAGGTACTCAATGGCAGGGGGAACTGGTCACTGTCTTCCCTACCCAGTTTACGTTAAACAGCCAATAGAAAAAAAACTTATGATGACAGCAAGAGTATGGAGCAGAACGCAAATCTGGCTCTTCTCTGCTCAGAACAGTGCCTTATGAAATAGGAGAAATAGATTTTATTCTGAATCTCCAGCTTCTGCAGCAATTGCACTAACCACCAAGCTGCTGTGTGAAAGGCAGACTCCGAAACGAGGTCCAGCCTCATCCAGGCAGCTAATTGTGTCTCAGAGTCAGGTTCTCAAATTGGAAGGGCAAGGGTGTTTAGACACTTATTTTTATCATTTCTAGTTGACTGATCTTGAAATCACCTTGCTCAGTACTCCAGCATTTGTATATTCTGTTCTTGGGTGCCTAATTCAGCAAAATTCAGTTCCTGGCATACAGCAAATAACCTATGCTAGCACACAAGATTTCCTTTGGAGCTGATCCTTAGGCTACAAATACTGCTTTAGGTATCTACATCTGAAGGTTTTGTACCAGTGACATTTGCAAATCTCTGATATCACTTAGGAGGTGACTAACATTTCCACTGGTAATATCCCCACTATAACTAACCTATTGCCAGAGGCCATGCATATTAACACCGAACTTCTGACAGCATTAAATTGGTAGGTGTCTAGATCATTAGATTCAAAATTCGTAAAATAGAAATAATTCAGTGTACTCCATAGCAAAGCCTGAAACACATTCTGAGTATTTCAGCTATGCTGGAATATCTACAACAGCTTTGGCAGGACCCCAAATCAGCCAGATCTTTGAGACGGACCAGTCTAGGCCTTTTTCCTAGAGTGACCTCTCTAAAGGAAGCTGAAAACACAGAAAATCCAGGCTTTAACAGTCTTTTCAACTAGAACAGCTAATTTCTTTTGGTTTTAGACAGGAAAAACTCTAAGTGACTAGGACAGATAAATAAATAAATAAATAAATAAATAATTCATAAACCATTTTCCCTCACTCCGGTTTGTCCATGGTCTTCAAGGTAGGTCCTTGCTTCTACACTTCATTTCAGTCAGCCTAGCAGCTTCCCAGCTGGAGCAAATGGCACACTACTCTGCGGTTAGTAGGGACCTTGCTTCTGTCATCCCTGAAGCCTCTAACAAGGCTTTCAGTCTGCCCAAGACCCGTACGGTCCTAGTTCATTGCTGTGCCTGTCACCGCCTCCTACTCCTGTTCGCTCACCCTTGGCAATCCCCAGAACTTCCTATCTCTGTGCTTGCTCAGATATTCTCCAGAAAAGATCCAAATTCCCCTACAGAGGGAATCCACATGGCCCACTCATCTTAAAGGAATATAAACATAATTTTGACCGGCGAATTAAAAAAAAATTAAAAAATAATGAAAAGAAAGTAAAAGAAAATTCTCTGAAGGATTGACAGTTGTGAACCTTATCTTAAGAAAGTGATTTTTACAGCAGGCAAGTAAACATCTAGGTCATCCCATTTCTTTATGGCACTCTTATTCACCATGTCCTTGTTCAGCGTGCTGGCAATTTTGTATGCCAGGACTATCAGCCCAACACAACCTTACACTTCAGAGCCAGGACAGCATCTAACTCTGCAACACTGCAGCAGCAGTCAAGGGCTGTAATATTCACCTGTAACACTGCTGCATCTCTCTGATGTCCAGAAGCCCAGATTACCTACAAAAAATTGACATCACGGCTGCAGAAATTGTTTGAGATACAAATTAAGTGAAGCTCAAATTTGAACCTATATTCAAACTGGTTTGTTTTTTTTTTTGTTGTTTGTTTGTTTTTCTGAATTTAGTGCTGCCAACAACATTTACAGGATTGGTTTCATAAAGGGAGTTTGAAGTCATTGAATTCATACGGTCATTACCGGATCTCATAGCAGCAATGAAAAAAAGAAGAAAAGATTCTATGCAGAAATGCCTATCAATTGGTATTCATCTCTTAAAGCTTTCTGTACTTTGTGATAACGTGACCTTTGTATTTTCTATTGACCACCAGACTTGTATTCAATATACTATTGTATTTAAATATTAATGTATTAAAGCATATAACTGTACCATGTTACCTTTTTGTTCCATTTCTATCTTAACTTATAGTAGAGGGTTTAGATTTGAAAAAAAAAAGTAAAATATGTCCTTGAAAACTTGTAACTAGATCTTTATAAATATTACAAAAACAATAATTTTGCATCAGTATGGTGAACAAGTAGCAAAGTGCCTGAAGAATATAAATTGAATGTTCTCTAGAAGAATCGGTAAAGGTTAAAATTCATCATTTTAACTGATAGGCTTTCTTTGGGAAATAACGGATGTGGTGCATACAAAATGCTATGATAATTTTGTGTTTCTCCTCAGTGTTTTTTTTTTCTTTGAAAAACAATATCTCTTCAATAATAAAGCATACTTTTTCCCATTCTTTCTAGAACTAAAGTTTCCTACGATGCTTGTCTTCATACAAAATTGATAGGTTTTTTCACTATAAATGGAAACTTTTGTCTGAATGAACACTTCTGTCCATTTCAGGAGAGGCTTCAATCCTATAGGAAATACACTGTGACTTAGATTTTTTAGGAAAAGATTTAACCTAGACATGGCATGAAGACTGGTTGCTAAATACCACATTTGCTACCACTGTTTCCATAGTGATTTTCAGACTGTAGCAGGCTGGAGGTTAAACTAGAAAAATAGGTATAAATACAATTTATGCCAGAAATAACAGCAGTATTTAGAAGCACCTGTTTGTCCCAGGCACTGCACCAATGCTTGCATCAAATAGCTTTTCTTTTCAAAGTCTTACTGTCTACTGAGTGAAGTACAATGGTACTGCCATCTTTCTAGTTAGGAAATTAAATTACAGAGAAATTGAATCACATTTTTTTCCTGGTCATATAGGAAGACTGTCACAGAAATGAACCCAGGTCTGCTGAGTTTCAGTCCAGGTTATAAACCGGACTTCAGTTTTTCGTCAAGTAACTTTACTCCCTATGACTGTTATTCAAACTGCAGATTAACCTCTGTGCTGATGGCCTGAAGCAGCTGATTTGCATGGTTATCAGGTATCAATTTGTGGGGATTAGCTAATTCCAAGTAATATTATTTCTTTCTACCATGTCAATACTTCTGCCCACAAAAGAGTCTCAGTACAATGCACTTTGTTAATTTGGGGCGCAAAAGAGTTTTTTCATTGCTTTGCTGATTTAAAACTTACTAGTATGATTAGACTGTGGTAAAACAGGGGCATAGAGGGTCCAGATTTGTACTTAGCATTGCTGGCGATCTATCACTAGTTCAAACATTTCCAAACTTTCTCCATGAAATAGTTATTGCCCACCCTGAGTGTCGGGTATCCCATGGTCCACAAGAACAAGCTCTGTGGCACACAGACCCAGTCGCTTGGCACAAAGCACCATTTTGGTAGGCTAAGAAAGGAGCTGCAGGTACATGAACGCAGGCCTCACATGCAGAAACTGCACTGTAGTGCTGCAGGTTAGGAACGTTTTTTTCTTTCTTAATTCACCTTCAGACAGACATATCCCCCGCCATGCCTGCTCAAATCTCTCTAAAAGTTCACCATAGAAGGCACAATGACTCTGAGCCTGTGTTTGTGTGAAGTTCACCACTTGAACATTTTCTGGGTACTTGTTTTCACTGCATTTGAATGTTTGTTGTGTTTTTTTTTTTTTTTTCCCTTTTCTTTCTGCAGGCTATTCAGATAAGGATTTTCATTGTCACTGTTCCCACTTTACTCTGAATAAGTGGAGTGTATGAAAAAGCAAAACTCACAAAAGAATGACTCGCAAACACTCATGCCACCGTTGGACTTGAATTTAAAGCTATCACACAAGGACACTGTTAACATTTATCCTCCTCTCTGTAGGCTGACAAATTAAAATATTACTTGAAGTCTCGGATCAGTTTCTGCTACAGCGTTTCATTTTGATTGATGTCCTCTATTAATATCAGTGATGCTAGTTAGCTTTAAGACACCCCAAAGGGTAGTCAACTAGTTAAAACTCCAAATGAACCTCATGCCAGCTGTTTAGCCTCTTGAAAGTTTTGCTGAGCATTGACAGAAGACCTTATCAATCACTACAATTAAGTGCTTTCAGACTGTCCCTTCTAAGGGGAGTCAGTTGAAGTACCATCTGCTATTTTGCTTTGAAAATTCACTGGTTTCCTTCTCTAAGGCAGCCGTTTCACTTTTGAAATTATTTTTCTTTTGCAGGAGAGTGATGGGCTGATGAAGAAAACTTTTTGTTTTAATAATCAGCAGTTTCTATGATGTGACATAATTTTTGCAGTGCTCAGGGCCTTTTACAAATCAAAAGGAATCCAACTAAAACAGTAATTAATGTCAAATGACTAGTCACATACGGCCCTATTTAATTAAAAAGTTCTAATCTTTGATTAAACCTTCTCACACGTTCTTGTGACTGCAAACTGTTGTCTGAAAAGAGAAAGTAATTGGGTACATAATCTATTGTGTCTTCTAACTGACACCTGCTAATTGTCTCAGGAGCAAATGGCAACAATCTAATTTAGAAAGTTAAAAAGTGTATCTTAAATATTCAACAGATTTTTTCTGTATTAGGTATTCCTTTATACACTGAGAAAATCTCTTCCTGAATTTATCCCTCTAAGAATTTTCTGGTCTCTAAGAAAATTATTCCTTTTTTTTTTTGTTTTCAACAACATGCTTTCCTATAGTAAACACAAAATGTGATTTACTGGTCCATTTTTTAAATGCACTACTAATTTTTTAAATGCTACTATTCATCTTCCCTCCCCCCCCCCCCCCCAAATATTGACTAATCTGCACATCAGCCATTGCAAACAGGTTTCTATACCCATAGCTCACAGGAAGAAAACCAGGAGGAATGATCCACAGAAATTAACTCCTCAGGAATTCTGACTATGTCAGAATTTCAGCTGGGAAAAACTGGCAGCTATAACCACCTTCAGCGTTACAGTGAAGGACCTCCCCCCTCTTCCTCATCCTCTTGGGATCTTAGTTTCAGCACCAGCAGTACAAAGACAACTGTTAAGGCAAGAGTGCCTCAGAGGAAAGAATATTCTTGACCAGTTTCCACTCTTTTTTTTAACTTATCAGTGCAGAGTCTAACTCTGTGATTTAGCAAAAATTGTAGTCACTGCTATGTCTGTGTTTACTGCTGAGGTGCTCTTGCTTCCTAGGTTTATGGCTAATCTATCAGCTAGATTTTTTATTTTTTTTCTGTCTTCTATGGCATGATCATTTGTTGTTTGAAGTTTTTCTGAATGAGAATTGTGACACTCCAAATATATCGGTATTCCCAGCTGAAATTCCTGACAAGTGTTTTGTCTGCTCTATGTCTTATTTTACCAATATTTTGGTAAAGTCCTTTGGCACATTAAATGAAGCATTCTCAGGAAGAATACCACTACTGTCTTTTGATAGCACATGTTTGAAAGCCATGCATAATCCCCCAAGCCAACTGGCAGGTGAAGTGTGTCTGTAAATATTTTTTGGTTATGATGGCTTCAGACACAGCTGAGCTCTCACACCTCCAGCCAAAACTACCTACTTGGGCACAGTCATTGTTAACATCCTTGCAACCCTAAACACATCTGGACCCAGCCCAGTATCTAGAACTGGTATGTTTCCACTTTAAAGGAACCATCGCATCCCAGCGGTGGTTGTGAAGGTGTCCATGTAGGATGGCCCAGGGGCATCTTCTAACTGAGCTCTACAGAGAATTCTAAGTCCACTGAAGAGTATCTATGCTTTTTCATCTATAAATGTACAAAAAAAAAAAAAAAAAGGAAAGAACTGCTTTCACTGTTTTACAGACAGAGAAACTGTAGGACAGCAAACAGAAATAACCTGTCCAAGATCACAGGGCAAATCAATGGCAGAGTCAGCAAAATAAACCTGTGTCACCTGATTTCCATATTGCTGCTCTTTGGTCAAAATATAAAAATAGCTATCTATCAGTAGATGTGAATGTGCAGAGACAGATAAAGATATAGATGATCTAGATACCTTTGTGACTTTTACCACAGCAAGTTGGCTGCAGCATGCCAATAGAATAATAAATAAACAGAGCAGAAGCCTTGAATAGATTTTTTTTTTTTTTTAACATAATCATTGACTTTCAAATGTCCAAATTTGGGCTTCTTGTTTAAATCATATCATTTTTCCATCTACAGTATCTTCAGTTATTCATCTTTTTTTCCTCCTTGCTTCATGCCTTCATTATCTCTCACCTGCTGTGACCTCTTAGCCACTGTAACCTTCTTCTCTCTAATCTCCCTCCTCTGGTCCACTCCAAACACTGTGGCCAAGGTTAGCTTTCTTGTTCACCACTCTGATCATGTCAAGTTGTGTCTCAGTCCCTCAGGTGGTTTTCCGTCTCATTACACTACAAGGTCAAATTTCTCCTCTGCAATTTCAAGGCTTTGCAAGAGTCTGCCTTAGCTTACCACTGGACTGAGTCCTTACTCTTTCCTGGCTCAGATACAGTCCTGCCTACTGTGTGTATCCATATCTCATGCATGACTTCCTATTTCTATTCCCAAAACTGTTTTCAGTGCCTAAAATATCCACTCTGCTCTCTCATGCCAACCAACCCCACTTTCCTCTTTCAGGTCTCTTCATGCATTTTGTGTAAATTTGGTTATGATTGCTTTGGGGCAAGAGTCTTGTTTTTGAAAATATGTGTTTTGAAATATGAAAATTTATGAAGTTGCAGGTATAACAATGATGTTGAAGAAATAAAAATTATGAAATTTACTTTGTTATTTTGCATCGCACTGTAAATAAACATATAAAGTAACATTTAAACATAGTCAGACTAAGTAAACAACAGAAATGTCTCCAATTTTCTTTTCCTACAGCTTTATACTCAAGCAAAGGAAAAGGAATAGTGGTTATGATGTGTGAGTCAGACACACTTGACAAATTTGATTCCCTCACCAGATTGCCTTTCCTTTGAAGGTTGACCACAACCACCTGATATATATTTAAGCTGTAGCTTGGACTTTATAATGGACTAAAGCATACTTTTGATTCTCATTAAGACAAGACCCTTGACAGCATGCTATGTATATTTAAGCTGTAGCTTGGACTTTATCATGGACTAAAGTTCTGTGACTTTCTCAAAAGAGGCTTGTACCATAGTTAATTCTGAAATAAATATGCTGCCTTTCAACGAAACAGCTTCTACTGCAAAAGGGCATGTACAGCTAAATCTGTAAAAGTGGATCATGGAAAGAAATCGTAGGCAAATCTTGTATCAATTTAAAATGTTTTGAAAAAGTTCATGGCGGCAGTTTGATCTCTTTTCTCTCAAAAGAAAAAGCAAAGTTGGGAAAGAAAGAAGAAAAAAAAAACAACGTGGACAGAGCAGAACCTTTTATTCCCAGGAGTTTCCTCAAACAAGGGGCATTTCAGCTTGTTTATCATACAAATCGTTCCCATAATTTAGCTATTAGGCAATGAGATTCTGTAATCTATTGTCAGTTAAATTAATGTCTGTAAATCTTTAACTCTGACGATATTGTACTATCAGAAGCATCTAAGGGCAACTGCTTTCAGTTTTTATTGACAGAAGCAGTGGGAAGTGGAAGCGAAAACTTGCAGCAGCAAACCAGTAACTCTTTCCAAAGCAAACATGCTGTGTGTGATCCATTTCTTTTAGCTTAGCTATGAAAAGAAATAACAGAAGAAATAAATAAAAAAAAAATAAAAAAAAAGGCCTGGCCACACAGGGTTTGCATCTTGATATGTAATTAACTTCATTAATTAGTAGTACGCTTCTTAAACTGTAACATGTAGATGAGTTACGTGAGAAAAAAGAATCCACTAAAAATTTCGATATCTGATGCTACTGTGGGAAAACAAACCCCCTCCCCAATTTATCAAAGTAATTGAAACAGCAAAAGAGATAAAAATGTGTCATCATAAAGTGATATAGAAATTAATCTGCTTGAGAGCTCAGCATGTTACGCTGATCACTAGCTGCCTAAATTCAAACATGCATTCACATTATTTGTGACACATACTCCACTCATCTGGAGACATAGACTATAATGCACACCAATTGTTCATGTGTCTGCTCTAACAATGTTGATAGAAGTTTGCTTATTATTCCTTCTTTGAAATACAGCAACAATGCTAGAATCATTGACATCTACAATTAAAACACATCTTGTTAAATTCAACCACACCTGTTAACGTTAGGTGTGATTACACTGGTCCTAGTGAAAATGTGCCAGAGACTCCACTCTCCATTCTGTGGTGCAAGTCAGTGTTGATAATGAGTAAGTCTAAATATTTTGATTGAAAATATCTTATTAAAAAAAAAAAAAATAAATCAAAATCTACTGGAACAGACTACTTCCCGTTTTCAACATATCTCTGAACCAAATTAGAGCAATATTTCAGTGTGACAGCCTAGTATATTTACATACTTAATGTTAAATAATTTACATTACCTTGTACTGGGACAGTTTTACTCTGGCTAGTATGGTAGAAATCTTATAAATTATTGATTGTGAACTAAATCATTGTGGTGCTTACCTATATTAAGATTAAAAAAATATATATTTTTTTTTCAGTATTACAGTGTGTACTTTTGCTGCCATGGTAATCAATGGCAAAATTCTATCTGATTTCAGAAGGATGAAGATAATTCCTCATGTTTAAATCTGGCTATCTGTCACCTAGACTTTCTTTTCTAATTTATTGAATGAATTTATTATTCAATGCAAATTACTCAGTGACATTTATTTGACTGAAAATAAACAACATATTATTTGAAAGGAATTCTCATTTACACTTTTGCAAAAAGTGTTGTATGGACAGAAGCAATGACATAAAGAGATTGTGATATTTTTACTTTAAAAAAAAAAAAAAGAAGGAAAGAAAAAAGTATATACCTTTGTTTAGGATCTGCCACTAGTCATCGCTATGGTTTTTAGCTCAGGGGTCTCAGTTTCCTTGTTGTGAAACACAACATCTTTCCATTTAACATTCCAATTTTGTCCCAGTGTGATTTTCAGTGCTGTGGCATTTAGAAAGCATGGCAAAATCTCAATACCTGTTTATTTTGCAGGTCAGTATTCCAAATAATTGTCCTGGTATGTAAGAAATATTAGGTGCATTACTGTTAATCTTGACATGAGCTATTTATGCCACAGAAGGTAAAAAGCACAGTTTTTTATCATTTTTTCCTTCCTAATTAATTTCACAAATATACTTGATACCAGAAAAGGCCTGTTAAACCAAATGAGAATTTGTTCTTCTATTCTGTAGGGTAAGAGTTAGGTCTAGGTTACACTATAGCCGACAATGAAATTATTTAATCATTTTAAATTTATGCCAGTCATACACAACAGAAAGTCCTCCAGAGTATTAGTATTTGCCTAACTGTTTATTAACCATCTTTGTTCTGTTTATGTGATCAGGTGTGAACACTAACTATTGCCATTTTTCTTTTTGGTTCACTGACTGGAAAGAGAACATGTGAGGGGTCTAGAGCACAAGTCTTATGAGGAGAGGCTGAGGGAACTGACGTTGTTTAGTCTGGAGAAAAGGAGGTTCAGGGTAGACTTTATCACTCTCTACAACTACCTGAAAGGAGGTTGTAGAGACATGGATCTAGATCTCTTCTGTCAAGTAACAAGAGATAGGACAACAGGAAATGGCCTCAATTTATGCAAGGGGAGGTTTAGATTGGATATTAGGAAAAATTTCTTCACTGAAAGAGTTGTCAAGCATTGGAACAGGCTGCCCAGGGAAGTGGTGGAATCACCATCCCTGGAGGTATTTAAAAGGCTGGTAGACGTGGTGTTTAGAGTCATGGTTTAGTGGTGGTTTTGGCAGTGTTATGTTGATGGTTGGACTTGATGATCTTAGAAGTCCCTTCTAACTTAGATGATTCTATGAGTATCTCTCTGCCAAAGAGCATCCACAGCTCCAGTTCTAAGTAAGCACACTGAAAAAGGAATACTTTCACCAAACAGAATAAAGAGATTAAATATTAATCTGCAAATGAACTTTAGTTTCTTAGCAGAGGCTATACACTGTGTGTATGTGGTCATTTAGTGATGTATTGCTTAGGTCTGCCAGCTGTAGCTTTGTGTTATTTCTTATTTTAAACTCTTTGAACTAGACAGAATAGACAACAATTTGGTTTCTTTTAGGTTTTTCAAAGTCGTCCTGTGAATCTACTCTGTATTTTTTACAATTTTTCTTTTATGCACTTACTGTATGATAAGTGGTTTTTCATAGTTTTGGGCACAACTCCCAGGGTACTGTAGCCAGTTGTTTGAGACAGTTGCTGT
>NW_009648241.1:1103380-1113547 GCF_000708025.1 Charadrius vociferus | reverse complement strand
GTCTGTAAATGAAAGAGCTTGCTATATGAAATGCTTAAGAACAGTCACAAATTGAAATTTAGAATTCTCTTTACTCATTGGTTAAAAAACCCAAACAAACAAACAAACAAAAAATGAAATAAGATGTGATTCAAATTTCATTAATTAATGACATTTGTTTCTCTATAACTTCAGTTGCTTGGGGACTTTGATTTTTTCATCATGTGGGCCAAATAATAAAAAGATGATCATGTCAGTGAAGGATCTGGTAGTTCTTTGATAAGTCTTCAGTAGGAAAACTCAACAAGTAGCTACTTGGTAAAGTTCTGCAAGAGAGCAGAATCAGAATTACAGCCATAATACCGTAGAGACAATTTACATCTGCTGAAGAAGTGAATGCTATACTAACATGACTACAGCCTTTAAAGATCAGAGACAATGATCAGGATTGCCAATTTCTCTTAGTGAAGAAAATAGAAAAGCAATTTAAAATGCATTTCTTCAGCAGTTTTCAATATGATTATGTCTTGTAAAAAGAGCTCAATAATGTCTGAATTCAGGCATTTTTGTGACCTAATATATTTCATACGTTTCAGGTTCCTGACACCATGTTGCGGTTGAACCCCAGCCAGCAACTAAGCACCACACAGGCGCTCACTCACTCCCCCCAGTGGGATAGGGGAGACAATTGGAAGGGTAAAAGCGTGAAAACTCATGGATTGAGACAAAGACAGTTTAATAGGTAAAGCAAAAACCAAGCACATGCAAGCAAGGCAAAATAAGGAATTCATTCACTGCTTCCCATTGGCAGGAAGGGGTTCAACCATCTTCAGGAAAGGAGGGCTCCATCACGTGTAATGGTTCCTTGGGAAGACAAACAGCATCACTCTGAACATACCTCCCTTCCTTCTTCTTCCCCCAGCTTTATATGCTAAGTATGATGTCATATGGGCAGTTGGGGTCAGCTGTCCCAGCTGTGTCCCCTTCCAACTTCTGGTGCACCCCTAGCCCTACGCACTGATGGAGCAGTGTGAGAAGCAGAAAAGTCCTTGACTCTGTGCAAGCATTGCTCAGCAATAATTGAAGCATCCCTGTGTTATCAACACTGTTTCCAGCACAAATCCAAAACATTACTTCATACTGGCTACTATGAAGAAAATCAACAGTATCCCAGAGAAAACCAGCACACCTCACATATTGGCAGCGTTTTTCTCTTTCTTTTGGTCATACGTGGTCTTCTCTTCTCTGATATACAGGCTTTTGATAGACATTCATCATTGTAGCATAAGAACATCTAATATTAGTGTACCAAGCAGTACAAATTAATCTATTTTAATTTTGCTCTGACATTCTTGCTTCAAAGAGAAAAGTGTTTTGTCTTAATAAATTAAAGTTACCTACATGTAAATTTTGCTATATATTTCCATTAAAGCAAGCTAAGTAAAGAGAAAAACCTTGAACCTAAAGCAGAAACTTGCTGAGGTATAAAATGTTCATTGTTTCTCATGGGATTTCACTCCATTGTATCGGGTCTGTCCACCAAAGGTGTCAGGTCCTTCTCCAGATAAACTATATTTATGGCAGACTGCTCTACTGGGACAAAAAAGCAAAATTCTCAAGCACAGTCTTCATGAAGGACTCGTTTTTTCGATACCCTGAATCATTAAGCACCTTCAGATAAGAGTGAGACATTGAACTTGATTGATACACCCGGAGACAGGCTTTGTGCTCTCACACGTCAGGTGGCAGCCAGCATTACAGAGGAGTTGCCCTGCAGCACCCTGTCAGCTGGAGTTTCCCGTGCAATGAGGGTGTATGGCCTCACCATTACAGAAATTAGGATATAACTAATGCCAGGTCATCATTCACAGTAACGAAATGGCATGTTCTTGTGCCCCAGAGATGTTTACATACCCTTAATGTGGCATGTAAATTAAGTAGTTAATTAAAAAGTAATTTTTACTTCTTCAGTAAAACTTTAAATAGCAATCCTCCAAAAAGCACTTAATTTAGGTTTAATAGGAATTGCTACACGTTAAACAGGAACCGGTTATTAAGAGATACAGAAGTAAAAAAAAGATAAATATCAATTATATATTCCCTACATCTGAATAAATATGTTTAAAATAACTATCCTATTTTAGAAATGTAACTGAATCATTAGATCCAAATTAAACACTTGTAGTGTAAACCAAATCTTAATTTAAAATATTAGCCATCTTAATATAGTACACTCCCCTTTACACACTACAGTGGACACATTTAGTGGAACAGGCAAATGGCAGAATTTAGTCATTTAAATACTTAATGACTGTGCACATTAAATAAAAACTGTCTGCAACATATATTTTGTAGTGATTTATTTGCAATTCAGATGTTATCTCTGTATGTATGTAAAGCCATTAAGTCTGCTAACAATTTAAGGTATTATAATAAAACAGAAAATTGTAGCAATTCATTTGTGTTAATTTATTTACACCATAAATTCCTCAGGGCAGCAACCATGAATGCACTTTCCTGTGTAAAACTGAAAACTATTTTGGCACCTAACAGAAAAAACTTAACTAGAAATACTAACTAGGATTTGCATTTGCATGATCTTTTTTTTTCTGTTTCTCTTTCTTTCACTATCTTTCACACAGGTGATCCAAAAATATGTGCTTTTTTTTAAAAGATTTTCAGAGTAACTAGTGACTTTAGATACTCATTGATAAGATGTCTTAAAGGACCTGGTTTGCAGCACGTAAACACTTTGCAATTTTTAAAAATCAAGCCTCTTTAAAATGTCTTTCATAAAGACAATTGAATTCAGTAAGCATTTTTAGTGGTGTAAAGGATACAGAGTTTCACATTTTAATTCTAGGATCTGTTTTTGGGTTTTTTTTCAGCAGGTTATAGGATTTTTTAAACATTACTTTTGCACCTTGGTTATTACATTTGGTTCTGGGTTTTTTATAGCACTGGATTCTGACTAATCACTTCTGACAAGACTGTAAGACAACAGTTTGCCTGCAGAAAGGGGGATGTGTAACAGCACCATCCCAGGAGCAAACGGCGAAGGGAATTATGACTTTTAGAAACATAATTTCCTCTCTTGCTTGCCCCTGGCCCTAAGGGGGGCACAAACTCCCACTGCTCTGTGCTGGCAGCCAACTGTCAGGTCGGCTCATCTCATCTCAGATGGCCAATGTGTTGAGGGGATGAAGCCAAAGCCCTGCATGTCCCTGAGCACCGGCTGCCAATGCCCCATCAGGATGAGGACCCGTGGCCCTGCACAGGCTGCTGTCATCACTCTCCAGCTTTTGCTGTGACCTGCAGTGCCACTAGCCCATGCCAAGAAGCAAGCCCTCAAGTCTCCCTTATTTTCCTGCACACTGGGGATAAGAGCTTTTGACAACACTATTTGGCAATTACACCACTGAAACCAGTATTGAGGCCTCAAATTGGTAGGCAAACAAAGCAAAACAATCATCTGCTGCCCCGTTATCCAGTTGTAGCTATACTGGACGCATCAGGCAAAGAACCTCATCTTGTAATTCCTGTGAGCACTTGCAAACTCATCAGAGGTGGGGCCCTCCCTGGGTCCTCACTCGCCATCAAAAAATGAAAGGGAACTTTGTACACGTAAATGTGTTGTGTTGCATCTACAGACGTGTCAAACTTTGAAAACCTCATGCTCTAAACAGCCTTGCCTTGCTGCTAATTGGTATGTTTTTCTTTAAAAAGTGAAGATTCTAACCTTTTACTTGACAGATATGTGGGTAAAATGCCACATAACATTTTGAAAGCTTATCTATAGACTGCTGTTTACGAGTCTTGTTTATGTTGGAGCTCACACAGGAGTATACAAATGAAAAGAGTTAGCAGGAACAAAACTGAATGGTTGGTTTCAAATAGATGTGTAAACCAGAGAAGAAAGGTTTTCACCTACAGAAAGTCTAAATGTGTCGCACCCTTTTAAAAGGCAACCATACAAATGTGACACTTGACTCAACAGATTTTTTTATTATCATTATTTATTCCTAGTTGTGTCCCTGGAGTTTTTTGGGTGGAGAGTAGACACAGTTTCATTACCTGTTTGGGTTTTTTTTATTTATTTATTTTCTTTCTAATCTTATGAAATTGCAACTAGGAGAGAGTAAATGGGATTCCATTTCTCTGTGAGATTTAGCAACAGAATTGTTTAGAGTGTTGCAATCAGTCATGTTTAAAGTAGAGGTACTAACTGCATAACTGAATAAGGGAATACTTTGGAAACAAAAGGGTTGCATAACAGGCAAATTTAGCTTGTAGAATCTTTAGTATGCAATGTATAAGAAATTTCATAAACCCTAGGGAGACTTTGCAATTTTGTCAGTGGGTGAAAAATGCTAACTTAGAGAAACTAAAATGACAAAAGTATGGAAATAACTGACAATCAAAAACCTGGCATAATTTCTTTTTTTTGGTTGTTGTTATTTTTGGTTTTGTTTCCAGTAGGAACAGTGTGTCCTGAAAATTTATACACACAGATTACTGTGCACTTATAGTTCAGGCTTATTCTCTTCAGGAAACTAAGCACTGCACTTGGAAACCAAATGTTTCAAAGACCGTGATATCTTCATCCCACCTGAGGAGTAACTGTAAGAATATCAGCAGAGGTGAATTTCTGTTGCTCAGAAATACACAGTATTTTACATCTAAATTATTTTGGAGTCTTCCTCAATCTTCTGCTTCCTGCCACTACTTGGAGGTGAAAGCACTAGCTCTGAATTTCCACAAAGACATTGGTCTTGCCTTCACAAGCAAATTGCTGGCCGGACTGACTGATGTTACAGCTCTCAAGCTCTAAGTAGTGCCTTGAGAGGAAAAAATGATGCATTGAACTCTGCCACAATTCCTTGGCTACTGCCAGTAAACATTAGCTCTGAAGCAATTGTAATACCAAAATACTGGAAGAGAGTGATCAATAAAAAACTGCCATTCCGTAAGAAGCAATACCCTGATGCCTAAAATTTGGGAAAATGTGAAGAAGTGACTCAAACCTCCTGCAGCTTGAAGGTGTGAAATGTGGGAAGCCTAAAACGTTCCAGCTAAAAACCTTATCGGCTCTGCTGTGCCAGCTGGAGGTTCAGCTTGACTCAACAATATCAGCCTGCTCTCAATAGTATTGTAACTTAGAAGGTGCATTTATTTTCTTCTTAAATGAGGTCTAATGACACACTATATTGAGATTTCAGTGAATTTAAAATTATTAATTATTAATTATAATTATATTAATAGAACATCTTAATATTATTAGGGATATTCTTGCATAAGGAACATAAGAAATATGCAGCATCTTCCTCAGACTGTGTTGGGTCAGTACTTGTTTAGTTGTTTTGTTTGGTTGGTTTTTTTAATGAAGAGAAGGAAAAAGATTCCTCCCATACCTAACCTCACTGGGCATAACCTTAAAGTCTACTTGGTAGAGCATCTTTCTTACAGTTCCATGCAGCACATGCTCTTGCCCTTAGACTGCTCTCATGAAACACATTTGTCTAGACTTTCATCAGGGCCCCCATTTTCTTTGACTTTCCTGGCCTTTCACATAATCAGATATGTTCTTCTTGAAATGTTACTTTAATTTTGGCTTCTCCAACTTTGTCTTCTATCAGTACTCTACCAGTACTTCTATCTGCACAATGTATGTCACTTCTCTAGATCTTTGAGCTGAATCTGCTTCTACCTTTTCCTTAAAGTGAGTACTGCCAGTGCTCCCAGAAACAGTTTTAAACCCCAAAGAGCAGATTTTACTCCAAAACAAAGCTTCATAAAACGTCCAAAGTGAGACAGAATAGAAACCGCGTAGATGAACATCCCCTGGCTCACACTGCTGTGAGACAGCAGGTCCACTTGTCCGTGTAGAGTCTCAGTCCAGCACCTCCACAGGTTTGCAGAAGATTATGCACAGTCCCCTCCCCAACCCAAGAAAAAGTTTTTCTTTTCTTCCCCTCTGAGACTTGAAGAGCAGTTCTGTTCTCTGCTTTTCTCAGCACTTTCTGGAATTTCTGCTCACTCTCATCTGTCTTTTTTCCCTCTTCCTCCTTCTTTTTTATCCTGTACTTGCACAAGTTTCTACACTTGTGCATTCTCAGGGAAGACATAATCTCCCCCCTTTCCAGACTGCAGCCTAACCAAGAAGGGAACAAGAAGACAAACATCTGTCCTGTCCTCACATAATCTTTAAAGGACGTAGGAGACATTAACTTACAGTAACTGCAGACAAATCAAACACCATCTACTAAACCAAGTATTTAATAAATTTTAATTAAATTTGTAAGTTTCTAGACAAATATTTAAATTGTTATAAGAATAAAGGGTGTATGTGCTCTAATATCTAACAAACTTGTCACAAATAGTTCACAAAATAGAGTTTCATCAGGCAAGTACTTCATTATTCAGTGAAATAAAACATATTGCTGATCTCTATAGGGTACCATGAAAACAAAAATTGCCAGATTTTAAAAAAAAATCCATAAAATATTTGCTTCAGAAAAGTTTCTAAATGCTTCAGAGAATATACTTTATTTGAAAATGCAATTATTTTCTATTCTGTGTTACAAAACCTAGTGTCTATATTTACAAAGTATATTCCTATCTCACTAGTGATACCAGCGCGTGCATGAAAACAACATGCCAAGTCATATCATACCATCATACTACTGTGTCATATCGTACCTACAGAATAAGTGTCATATTATAATAAAATGGCTAAAATGTTTTAATTTTTAATATTCTAGGTTGTTTTAAAGGAGGCTGTGTAAGTAAGCGAACAGCCCGCTTGGCCGTTACCTGTGTCTCTCTGTCTCTCCATCATTCTGCCCACTGGACAATTTCAATCAAATTTGTGAGGAGGACGGGCATTTCAAAGGTGATCGTAGTTTAGATTTTATTCAAGTTGGTGGATATGTATGGGAGATAAATTGATACCCTAACTGAGAGAACGAAAAGTAGCCGTTGTACCTTTCCAGGCAGTTGCTGCCTGGCCCAGCAGCACGTCCTTCTCAGGCAGCTACTCTCATCTGCAGGGTAACCATCACTGAAGACACAGGAGGAAGCCTGTAGTAGTGGCAGTACGAAAATTAAAAGACAGACCTGTAGGACATCAGTTTTCATTAGTTCAATTGCTCTTAAATAAATTGTTGGAGGTTTTTTTTATTTTTTTAAAATCATTAAGAAAACTTCTACTTAGTCTGTTGAAACACACTGGGTTTGATCTCAAAGTGTGTCCTGTTTTCACGGTAATAAAAAAAGAAAAAAAAATATTCTTTATTCTGTGCTAAACAGTCATTAGATAACATGCCTGAGAAGAGGCATGAGAATCCAAGCCCTAAGCAACTTATCTGTGCCTAACAAGTCACCCTTTCTGTCAGCCTAATGAATCTTTGTGTGTGTTTGTTTCCAAAATGACACAGGTACAACTGCACAAGCAATGCATCCCAGCCAGATAGAAGAAGTAGATATCAAGTGTTTCAGTGACAATCTCAGCCTTATCTCCTACTTGCTAATTCCCTTTGCCTGAAGTCTTTTTAAATCGCCCTATGCCCCACTTCAGCCCCCTTTTCCTATTTCTCTCTCTTCTTGGCCCCTGCCCCTCCTTTAGTCCACTAACATCATTTGCAGACACCTTCTCTTGCCTTTACATACTGTACTGTTATTTCTTTTTCCCTTTCTCAGGAACTATCCTCTCTTCTACACGTCTTGCTGATGTGCACTCACATTTAAATTGACATAAAACTACTTACATTCAGAGCAACAAAAGTAATTTTATCTATTGTTCTGTTGCAACTTTGAAACAATGCTAACAAATGGAAGAAATGTCCTTTTAATCTGTGTAAGTTGTGCTACTTTGCTATTATGGGATGAATCAAATCAGTGGAAAGGTTTCTATTGATTTCATTGAGTTTCTGGACAGTACTTATCTTACATTTCTCTAGATGCCATATAATTTCTATTTTTAATTGTCATTTTAACTGATTTTCCTAAATCAGTTCCTAAAAGTAAAGGTTGCCACACTGTAATTCCTTGACCACCCTTTTAGTCCTTTTAAAAGACAAACACATTTTGTGCCTTTTAATCCTCACACATAGTAACTGATCTTAATGACTGCGTATTTTTAACAGTTCATTTACCTCATTTTCAGATTCTGTAAGAACACTTGATGACTACCATTTAGTTAGATGCTTTTCGCTCTTTAAGAATCTCTCTGTCGACACCTCAGTACACACCCACATCTCATCTTTGTTACTAAAAAAAAAAGTTGACCTAAGGAAATGTCTTCATTTGCTATGAGTACTAGAGTACAGAAATTTAATTTCTCTGCAATACTTTTTCTTTTATAGCTGGCCAAGTAATGGGCCCACCAGTTTTGTCATGGCTTCCTCATATTGGCAAAGCATATGTTTGGTTTTTAGCAGGTAATTCGTTCTCTTATATATGGATTCTTTGTTCCTCAAATTCCCTCCTTGGCCTTTCTAATTTTACTTCTTTCTATTGTTTTCAAGATGATTGGATTTGGGCTTTCCAAATGATACATTTTAGGCTCAAATAACTTAAATATTGAACCTTGACATTTAACTATATTGATCTTTTCCTTCCCTTCCTATTTTCTTTTATTTGTTTAGGGATATTTGTTCTGAAAGTTTTGTGCTACGCTTAAATACCCTCCACACTGAGACTAAAGATTTTCATTTCAGCACTTCTGATTGAGGATACTTCTTATTTATTTCCTTTTTTTTTTTTTTTTTTTTAAAGTAGAAAGGTTTACCTGTCTTTGCTGAGGACAGAATAATAAACTACTAGATTTTGTTATGAACTTTTCCCTATAAAAGTCTGAATACTGTTGCATTATGTTCATGATTAATCAGCGTTTTTTTAAAAGCTGGTTTTGAGATGTGTCTTGTTACTATCAGTTATTTTGGCTGATGGTAGACTACAGCTTCCAATAAACAAACATTTCAAGTATCAAAAACTAGTTTTCCAAAGCATAACTTAACCCCCCACATATAGGTTATTGTTAGGAATGTTGTACTGGGCTTTGCCCCTTTGTTGAGCTTCTCCTCTACAGTGTATTTAATGTGTTCTTGATCTGTCAGATAGTGTAAGTGTTCTGTATGTGTATTCCTATTATTAAGAATTTGCATTTTATCTATGTATTAGCCTCTCCACAGTACAGCTTTCTTACCAAGCTGTTAATATGCATTTTTAAATTTTGTTTCTATATTGTCTTATTTTTTTCCCCAATAAATACATGCTATTTATTCAATACACAGCGACGCGGCACAGCACATAGGTATTATCAGCACTCATTGGCATTACCTTCATACATTTTGTTTCTGACTTTTCTATGTGAAAAACAGCAATTTCCTGATGAATGTATAGAAAATTATTATGCCAGTCTAAGCTATCAAATACGTAGTGTGTGCTCCAAATTTGACAGAAAAAGCATTTTAGATATACTGTAAAATCATTGAACAAATAAAATATTCATTACTTGCACAGGTGGATTAAAATCAATAAATGCCATTTTGTTGTTATAAACTGTCTGATCTAACAAACATCAGCCTGGCAGAGGCATATATTCATATGCAGGCATAATTCTTTATCTGGCTTTTTCCAGTTAGGCACCTAAGTCTCTATTGGGTTTAAGAGCCACAATTTTTAAAGATGTCAAGTTGATGTGATTTCCAATAAATCATTAGAAATTGCTAACAATTAGCCATATCTGAAAATGAGTATTAAAAAGTAGCTCTGTTGAAGTTAACAATGAAAACCACAGTGAGTTGTAGGGCAAGGGGTAAGTGTTTCGTTTATGATCATCACTTGGTAGTCAGTCATAGGTTTGAGGATCTAGTGCTAGTGATTTGGATTTTATTTTTCCTCTAAGTATTCCATGCATGTCGTTGGTATCAATGGGATGTTGTAAGCTGCAAGGTGTTTGATAAAAAAGGCAGATTTTACAAGCAAAGACTCCAGTTACTTGGATAAAGGGTTATATAGTTTTTCTCTTAATTCAGAGTCTCGGATACTTGTTTTACAAGCTGCAGAGTGCCCTAAAATCTATTGACTTCATTTTGGAGTCAGAGTATTTATTTTGTAATGCTGAGTCATATAAAAAAAAAAAAAAAAAAAAAAAAACATTTTTTGCTGGGGGGAAAAAAAAGGGAG
>NW_009648241.1:1102288-1103355 GCF_000708025.1 Charadrius vociferus | reverse complement strand
AAAAAAAAAAAAAAAAAAAGTCAAATTCATCTTGGGTTTTGGGGAGTTTTTAACATAAGTAAACCATGAGAAACATTGTCATAAATATATTACTATGGCCACTGAAATAGTGAAATTATTCTTTTATCCTGACAGCTCTGTCCTGCTCCCTCAGAAAGGAAACTAGAGTTTACCGTATGTGTACGCACTTGGGCAGACACACACAAAGTATATACCCCTAATGCAGCAGTATGTCTTGCACGCTAGAGGGAGCCATCACATAATTGCAATGATCTTTTTTTTTTTTTCCCCCATTTAGCAGAACTTGCACAGAAAAATCTCTGGACACCCTGAAACATCCTGCAGGTTTGGCATAGGCTAGGGAATAAGGAAAGGAAAGCACAGGACTCAAGTGACAGTGAAACGAGGTCTCCTCATAGCTCAGGGGCTTACTCTGGTGTTTGCTCCATTTTTAAAATTGTGCTGCTCCTACAGGGGACTTCTCCAACAAAGTGATTTAGCCGAATACGCCAATTTTCCTCAGCCAATCTGGAGCTCTCATTCAGAAAGCAAAGCCCATTTTGTAAACATATCCTTTATTTCGTCTGTCTGTCGCTCTCACACAGAAAGCTGGCACGTCTGAGAGTAGTGATTTTACGCTGCCACTAATGTATGTACAGTTTATTTATATACTGCATTTTAACACAGCATTAGTTTTATAATGGTTACTAGCAGACTCGTTCTGCATGGCAAACTATCATTTTCCAAGCTACAAAGAGGTCTCCGGGACGAGAAGATGGGTCTGGAAAGAACACACATATGAATTTATAAATTTGTAAGACTTTCCCCAAGCCAAACGATATTTATGGGCATAATAACTCTGAAAGGGCTGAGGGTTATCCTATTGAGCAAGGCGAAAGAGCACCTTCCTTAACTGAATCTTTTAAGAGCCGCGCCTAAAATAATCGTCAGGAGCGTCTTATAACCGCTCCAGAGTTGATTTTCCTTTTTTTCTTTTTTTTTTCTTTTTTTTCCTTTTTTTTTCCTCTCTTTTTTTTCTTTTTTTTTCTTGGCGTTTTTTTTTTCTC
>NW_009648241.1:1100480-1100919 GCF_000708025.1 Charadrius vociferus | reverse complement strand
GAGAAGAATATATATATATATATATCTTTTTTTTTTCCCTCTTCTTTTTGAAAGCCTCGCTACCACAGGTTGCAGAATTAACTGTGTACTTTGGGTCCGGACTCAAATAAAGGAGAAAAAAAACCCCAAACAAACAGTGCAGAACTGAGACTTGGAACTAGATCTGTGAGCTATGTATTGGGAACCTATGTTTTGGTTGGTGTTCTTTTTTTATTATTATTTTTTCTCTTTTAATATGAAATATCTCTGATTTATTTCACACATAACACTGAGGAAAGGTGGTTTAAAACACTCAGCAAAGCAGGAGACAGACGCGCCTCTGTGCCAGTGAGTGGATAACAGCCTTGTTTTCCTGATCCTCAGTCTCCCGGAGAAAGAGGTATAGTAAAAGTGTAGCTGGATCCGACACCCCCCCCCTCCCCCCCCTCCCTTTCTCTTC
>NW_009648241.1:1099684-1100326 GCF_000708025.1 Charadrius vociferus | reverse complement strand
TCTCTTCCCCCTCCCCCTCCAAAATATAAATCTGATTAATATTTTTTTTTTCTTTACTGTCTATAGAGTGAGTCAGAGAAGCGTTAGGAAGAAGCTGCAACTAATGTCTGTGAAGGGAGGAACATGAGGCAATAGTGAATGTGATTTGTTCCGCTGGATCTGACTCATCCAGCAGATTCAAACACCTGCATTTCTGGATGTGCCATTCATTTATTTCTGGTTGCTAAAAGAACCTGAAATAAAATTTAGCTACCCTTCCCTGATATTTACCTATACACCGTATCGCTGGGAAAGGTATAGCAGAGAAGGGGAACGCATCTGGCGTTGCCGCCGCTCTTCTCCCCTGTACCAAGATGCCCAGGGAGGCGGTTAAAGCTTGAAAGGACTGCAAAAAATGCATCACACCAGTCGCGGAACTGCATAGGGCTTAATATAAGCGAATTAGTCGATTAAAAGATCTACCACTTTATTCACCGCCAGGATTGTTTTTCCTCTTCTCCCCTCCCCTAAATGAAGAGGACTAGGCGGCAGTGTCATTGGAAGGAGATGCTGAATAGAAAGAAAAGAGAGGCACTTGACAGCGCAGCCCTGTGAATACAGAGACTGTTTCCCTTTTAGCGAGAGACTAAGAGAGAGAGAGTG
>NW_009648241.1:1099168-1099566 GCF_000708025.1 Charadrius vociferus | reverse complement strand
CCTGTTGATTTCCTCTGTGCTGGAGAGAAAAGCAAACTGGAATTAAACTGCATGGAGAAAAGTGCAGCTCCTCAGACACGCATACGCACACACGCATAGACAGACACACGGAGGGAAAGGATGTGGTGGTGGCGGCGGCTACTGGCCTGTCTTAAAGAAACCCAAGTGTGCATCTGATTGCGCACAGCCTGTAATTTCTCTCAAAATATATATTTACTGCTAATGTTGGCGGTCAGTTTGTGGGTTTCTTGATTTTTTTATTCCCTACAAAGGGACGAATTTGAGGCTGGTAGTAAAGGGAGAGAAAGGAAACTACAAATCCGGACACTAGTTTTTGCTGGGGGGGGCTGGAGGGTTGTGTGTTTTGTCTTCCCCTCTTGCCCTGCAATCCTCGTTCC
>NW_009648241.1:1098546-1099136 GCF_000708025.1 Charadrius vociferus | reverse complement strand
GGGTGTACGAGATAGAGAGGGGGGAAATACCGATGGCAGCGAGATGCAGCTCTCCGCCGCAAGCAATGCAAGATTAGATCTCTAAATGCAGCAAAACACTCCCTGAAAACCAACAACCCCGCGGTGCAATCAGACATTTCACTGCCTTTCACTGCACACGAAGAGGGCTTCAACAACAAGCTGAGACTTTTTTTTCCCCTTCTGTCTCCCTCCCACCCCTCCACTCCATCAACCGCATCATAAGCAAGGGAGTAGCAAATAAGCTTTTCTACCCCTGCTTACAGACCTGTGGCCACCCCCCTTTCCTATGTATATATAAATACACCTATTTAAAAAAAAATCTTTTTGATCGTTTTTAGAAAGAACAACCACTGCCGCCGATTTTTTATTATTGTTATTATTTTTATTATCCTTTGTACATCTGCGGGGAATCAAGGATCGCGAACGCTTCGCCTGCCCGGAGGAGAAGATCTTTTGCAAATTTTCTCGTTTTTTGAAATCCTCCCACTGCCGAAGTTGGACAGCCGAAGTAACTGCGAGGGGACTGCAAGAACGGCAAGCGCTTGCTGAAACGCTGCCGAAGCTGCTCC
>NW_009648241.1:1077727-1098105 GCF_000708025.1 Charadrius vociferus | reverse complement strand
GGCGCTCCCGGCGGCGGCCCCGGCGGAGGTCGCGGTCCCAAGTCCACCTTCCGAGTGCTGGAGAACTCGGCCCCGCACCTCCTGGACGTGGACGGGGAGAGTGGGCTGCTCTACACCAAGCAGCGCATTGACCGCGAGGCGCTGTGCCGGCGCAGCGCCAAGTGCCAGCTGTCCCTCGAGGTGTTCGCCAACGACCAGGAGATCTGCATGATCAAGGTGGAGATCCAGGACCTGAACGACAACGCACCGGCGTTCCCCTCTGACCAGGTGGACATGGACATCTCAGAAAATGCTGCGCCAGGCACCCGCTTCCCCCTCACTAGCGCCCATGACCCGGACGCTGGGGACAACGGGCTGCGCACCTACCTGCTTACCCGGGACGACTATGGCCTCTTCTCCCTCGATGTGAAGTCCCGCGGTGATGGCACAAAGTTTCCAGAACTGGTCATCCAGAAGCCATTAGACCGTGAGGAGCAGAGCCACCACACCCTGGTGCTGACGGCACTGGATGGCGGTGACCCACCACGCTCGGGCACAGTGCAGATCAACGTGCGCCTCATTGACTCCAATGACAACAGCCCCGTCTTTGAGGCAGCCTCCTATGTGGTTGAGCTGCCGGAGAATGCACCGCTGGGCACTGCCGTCATCGACCTTAATGCCACCGATGCCGACGAGGGTACCAACGGAGAGGTGCTCTACTCCTTCAGTGGCTACGCACCCGAGCGTGTCCGTGACCTGTTTAGCATCGACCCGCAGAGTGGCCTTATCCGTGTCAAGGGCAACTTGGACTATGAGGAGAGCGGCCTCATTGAGATCGATGTCCAGGCTCGGGACCTGGGGCCCAATCCCATCCCTGCTCACTGCAAGGTCACTGTCCGCCTCATTGATCGCAACGACAATGCGCCCACCATTGGCTTTGTCTCCGTTCGCCAGGGAGCACTGAGTGAGGCTGCCCCACCAGGCACTGTCATTGCCCTGGTGCGGGTCACTGACCGTGACTCGGGCAAGAACGGGCAGCTCCAGTGCCGGGTGCTGGGCGGTGGCGGCGGACCTGGAGCTGTCCCTTTCACCCTGGAGGAGAACTATGACAACTTCTACACTGTGGTCACTGACCGGCCCCTGGACCGTGAGGCACAGGACGAATACAATGTGACCATTGTGGCACGTGATGGGGGCAACCCCCCGCTCAACTCCACCAAGTCATTTTCCGTCCGGATCCTTGACGAGAATGACAACCCACCCCGCTTCAGCAAAAACCTCTATGTGTTACAGGTGCCCGAGAACAATATCCCTGGAGAGTACCTGGGCTCTGTCTTAGCCCAGGACCCTGACCTGGGCCAAAATGGGACAGTCTCTTACTCCATTCTGCCTGGGCATGTGGGCGATGTCTCCATCTACACCTATGTCTCCGTCAACCCCACCAATGGTGCTATCTACGCCCTGAGGAGCTTCAACTACGAGCAGACAAAGCACTTTGAGTTTCGCGTGCTGGCCAAAGACTCCGGCTCACCCCACCGCGAAAGCAATGCCACGGTGCGCGTCACCGTGCTTGATGTCAACGACAATGCACCTCTCATCGTCCTGCCTGCCCTCATCAATGACACTGCTGAGCTTCAGGTGCCACGCAATGCTGGGGTGGGCTACCCCGTGGGCACCGTCCGTGCCCTGGACAGTGACTTTGGGGAGAGCGGGCGCCTAACGTACGAGATTGTGGAAGGCAATGAGGAGCACCTCTTTGAGATGGACCCCACTAGCGGTGAGATACGCACCTTGCACCCCTACTGGGAGGAGCTCAGCCCTGTGGCTGAACTGGTGGTAAAAGTCAGTGACCATGGCAAGCCCAGCCTCTCCGCAGTGGCCAAGCTCATTGTCAGGGGGGGGGGCGGTGGGGGGGGGGGGGGGAGCCGCAAGTGAATGGCGAGCAGCATCGGCGACCACACTGGGACTTGTCGCTGCCCCTGATCGTGACGCTGAGCACTGTCTCCATCATCTTGCTGGCTGCCATGATCACTATTGCCGTGAAGTGCAAGCGAGAGAACAAGGAGATCCGCACCTATAATTGTCGCATTGCCGAGTATAGCCACCCTCAGCTGGGAGGAGGGGGAGGCAGTGGCGGGGGAGGAGGAGGCAGTGGCAGTGGAGGGGGCAAGGGCAAGAAGAAGAAGATCAGCAAGAATGACATTATGCTGGTGCCCAGTGAGGGCGAGGACAGCCGGGGCCCCCTCAATGTCATGAACGTGGTGAGCAGCCCATCCCTGGCCACCTCACCCATGTACTTTGACTACCAGACCCGCCTGCCCCTCAGCTCTCCCAGGTCTGAGGTGATGTACCTGAAGCCCGCCTCCAACAACCTGACTGTACCCCAGGGACATGTGGGCTGCCACACCAGCTTCACAGGGCAAGGGACTAACGCCAGCGAGGCTCCCCCGAGCCGGATGTCCATAATTCAGGTAGGAGACTTTTAGAATACCCTGGACCTCTCTTTAGACGCTGGTTTAACTTTACCTTTTGTCTGCAGTGAAATCTGCTGTAAGGCACCACTGAAGGGACCAACACAAGTCACTAAAGAGAGGTGGACTTAATGAAAGCGGAACCAGACCACATCTGGTGGGTCTGGTTCTGCTGTCACACTGGTGTTTCCTGTGTGATTCAAAAGTGAATGCCCACTGGAACAAACAGAGTTACGGCAGTGCGAAAGAGGTGCATGCAGGAGTGCAGGCAGGCGTTTAGTACGTTTGGGGCACATTGGGGTATTTTCCCAGAGGATTGTCAGACAGAGGTGGGCGCTTCCACAGGTTTCACTTCGTTTTGTTTTGGGGTGGAGAAGGGGGAGGGCATTTCTGAAGCAGTCGTATCATCTGCAGTAACTAACAGGACATGGGAAAAACTCTACACACTGAGGACATCTATTGCAACAGTGTATTATAGCCTTCCAATCCTGTATGTAAATATGAGCTATCTTTCCAAGATGTATGTTTTTAATTTTTTTAATTTCCTTCTTTAGAATATATACACATAAATATTTATTTTTTTGACGCAGAACAGTATCATTGGGACCCCGTTGCCTCCTCCTCTCCCCATAAACAACCAAACCTTCAGCGTTGAAAATCCTGCTTAGTCAAATAGAAAGAAAATGTGTGTGGTGATTCCCTCCTACCCCCAAATGTAAAAAACCTCACATCTTGTCATAAAACAGCAAACCAACTAGTCAGTTTTCCAGTAGCCTGAGTCAATATTGATGATTGCTTTATAGTCAAAGACTTACATGCTCTGTCTTCTACCAAAGCTCATTTAGAAATTACAGCTGGGCTGCATTCTGCTGCCAGTTATATCCACACTGTCCTCTACTGACTTTTGTGAGTGTGAGAAATGGCAGAATTTGGACCATTGGATATAGGATGCTAATCAAAAAATGACTTAATTTTTAGCAGGTAGTTTAAAGTCCAAATTCAGAAGATGTATTCCAGAGCAGTGAACTCGCAGAGTGAAGGTGAAGGCAGAATTTGGCTCCAGTTGATTTAATTTAAAGTATTACTTCATGATTAATGCAGCTTAATGTTCAAATACTACAGGTATGTTCCAAAGTGATTTTTAACACTTGGATTGAAAGCAGGCTCTGGATAATGACTATTAAATATATTTGAAATGTCATATCTGTTTTATCCTGTGCTTCTCCTCATATGCTGTTCTGAGTCATAGGGGAATGAGCTGAGTGTATCAGAAGTGACACAGACTCATTTTGTGTGTGCAGCTAGTGGGGAAGAAGTTGCACTGTAGACACTTGATGTACCAAAAGAAAATTCATAATACCTTTGAGTTATCACACCCTGCGGTCTGTGAACACCGAATGTTCTAGCTGCCAGCTGCATCTAATGTTTTAAACCAAATAGAAGTGGCCATCGGTAATTGGCAGGTTAAGTAACCAAAATTCCAGTAACTGATGGCCTATAAATTGAACATTTATAACTGGGGGGAAAAAAAAAAGAAAAAAGGCTGTCTCTACAAGGTCACTGTGAACTAATCCTCAACCCACTATTGAGTTGTGTCACAGAAACAATTTCATTTTATGCCTATCATGAATTTGTGTTGCTATCAATTAGGTGAGTGGAGCAATACTTAAAATCTGAAATTGATTTTAACAAAAAGTGACACTTCAGGAAAGAGTTTAGGTTAGGGCATAGCCGGAGATAATTTGATTTATAATTCATGCTTTAAAAAACAAATAACTTTTAATGACACTTGTTTAAGTAATGTCAACTTTTTACTGTAAAATGGAGCTGTCAGAATGCTAAAAAAAAAAAGAACTTTTTTTTCTACTGACAAGTGTAATAGTTACTAAAAGACAGAAAATTATACTTTCCTACAACCATGTAATGTCTATATAAAGCAATTAATTCATGTATTGATGCTACTGAGTAGTAAAGATTCGATTGTAGTGTAAAATCCCTATGGAAAATATAATTCCTTTTTTTTTACAGTGTTCACTGTAAAATATCAATCTTTTTTTTTTTTTTTTTTCCTTGAGATCTATATAAAGCTAAAAGAGGAATTTCCTCCCTTAAAAAGGTGTGTTGTGGTTTCTATAACAGTTTTTGTTATGACAACTGTGGGAATGTTAATCGTAACTCCTCATAGCACATACTGGTTTATCTAATATTGTTTTTGCGTTCCCTGAACATCTACACAGAGTGTTTTGGATGTTTAGATGGTCCAGCCAGTAGATTAGGAAACATTCGTTTTTCCCTAGTGAACAACCTGTTCAAACATACTTATTGATACTATGTTTTGTAGTTGTATTGACAAAACAAATACACAGAATGAAACAAAGTAGTTGGTTTCTATTTAGGAAAGACCCAGACTTAAAGTAGCTAGATAAGAAAATTGGATACTCTTTACTGTAATTTTGCATTACTAAAATACACTTTATGGTCTCCATCTCCACATCCCTGGAGTAAACTTTATATAAAATTTGCATTTAGAAGAAGATACTACTTTGTGTCTAGTCCTGTACTTCTGCCTCATGTAAAATTCAAACTGCAAACCTAGGGAGAAATAGTGAAGGATCAGCCCTCTCTCTGGATCTACTATATCCTTAGTCACTCCAGGAAACCTTTCTCTGGAAAGGTAAATTGCACAGTTAGGAATCAAAGGTATAGTCAGTGGGAAAAAAAAAGATACAGGATCCAAACATCTGTTTTATCATCTCCTTTCATTAGTCAATTCAGAAAAGCAGTTTTCTTCGTTACCTCAGTAAGGGAAAGGTAAATGATTGTGTAAGTGTTCTCTAGCGAATATTCACTTCAGTTTTTCCAGATATATTGCTGAGCCACAATAATCTCACACTATATAATTTGTACAATGGAACTGCTTTTCTTCATTCTCATTTTCTCGGCAAGTGTTTAGTGGCAGAATTCACTAGCAGGAACCTGTTATTAAAACTTTATGGTTTTATATATATATATGTGTACATACTTATATATCCATGGATATATATACACATACTAAATATTATATTATTACTTAGTACATCCAACCGAGTCTATAAATATTTAAAATCAAATAAATAATTTCTTTCTCAGTAAGATCTAAATTTTCTCACTCTTATTAGGCATGCATAACACTTTTTTTTGCTTTGCAGTAAGAGCATAGGCTTTATGATTCCCCTATTTCTCATGAACAGTATTTTATTCTACAGATAACCCAATTTATATCCATGAATACCTGTGGAGTAAAGTGTTACTTAGTGACTATGGGCTTCAGACTGACCCAAAATGACCAGCAGTTGAAGAAAATATTGCCTGATATGTGTAAGAGCGGTGTAATCTTACCTCTCTTTAAGTGACTTCTGTTATACATTAGTCACACGGTTTAACAACTTGTGTTTACTCACGACTTTGTAGCATCCAGCTATGTGCCATGGTTGCGTGTGTTACTGATATGAATCAATGAACTTCTTCAGTACCATAAAAATTAAATCATTTAAATGTGTATACAAATATATATATATATATATATATACACACGTATAAAATTTTGGACAGATAGCCAAGGATGCAGTGTACCTCCAGCTTTTATTTGGTGCAAGTGACTTGCAAGTGGTTAGGACCCCTGAAAATGGACCATCTGTGATTTGATGCGCACATGAGGTTGATGTGGGTGAAGAACAGTGTTTAGTAATGTACTGGGAAGTCAGAACAGCTATGCTTTATCATGTTTCATTGCTTCTACCTCCAGCAATCATATTCTGAACATACTTTAGAAACAGTGCTTTCAAATGCAAGTCAGTTAAAAATATTTAAATATAGGCCAGTGCTATACAATTCTTATCGCCAGATTCAAAATTCCATGCAACTTTTGAATCACTTAAGGTCCAACCTATTCATTTTTACTGGGAAGAAAAAAAGAGGAAAGCAGGAGAAAATTGAAACTCTATATGGCTGAAAGATTTTTGTTCGCTCTAGACCTTAAAGGCTACTGGGAAAATTCTACACATCTCATTCTGGTGAGTAAATCAAGCTGACCTACTCACCTGACTAAAAGAAACAGGATTTTGCTTTATTTTGAGGAGCAGATGTTAGAAAAAGAAATAACATGAACGAACATAAACATATATGTTCATATCTCTTCTACCAAAAAGTTCTGAGTTAATCAGTTTGCCTTTCCCTGGGTGAACAAGTCGCAGTTTCTTCTTGCAGGTTTCCAATAGATAACAGAGTGGATGGATAAAGGGAAACAAATAGTTTCTTTAAAGAAATATGTTCTAGAAATAGATTTCTCAAAGTGACATAACAGTAGTGTAGAAAACTATCTACATATGCAAGGGGTCTTGAACATCCTAGAGTTTATTTATTATTATACTTGTGGTGCAACTTGGAGGAGTCTGTATCAGGAATGAGATGGGAGTGAATAAAGGAAACGATGGTCACAGCTTTTGCTAAATGACAGCTAAAAAAGAATGACTGTTGCAAATAGTGTGCAAGATGGAAATCACCAAAGCTGCTGTACTAGGCACTCCTGTAGCACTTTAAGATAAAGTACAGATCGTTCTTAATATTTCAGGCACCTGATGTTTATGACGTGTCAACAGATTACTGTCAAGTCCCAGTGCAGCTTCATTGCCAGGTGTGTAGTAGTACCTAAGAAGATAGAGTCTTCAGGGCAAATAAAAACCATAAGCTATATTAGTGCTGCTCTGTCTTTAGATACACTATTCCAGGCTTTACTTTGGGAATCTTCAGCTCAGAAATTTCAAGACTCTAAAAAGCAGTCTTCAGCTGCTGCAGTATAAGGAGAAGCAGATTTCCTTACAGAAGTCACATTCGTTCTCAGTGGGTTTTTTCCTATCTGAAAACAGAGGTATTCAATTTTTTATTTCTATATCTCCTACTGAAAATGAGGAATATTATTCTTTCTCACAAGAGCTAGGTAGGAGTTAACATTTTGCACCAAGAGGATACTGGGGCAGTTCTACACATTGGCAAGTTTGCAGATTTGTAGTCTATAATTCTCAAAATTTCACAGCTGCATATTCTAGGGCTGTGTCTGAGGTCACGAAATTGTCAACAGATGAAACTTCAGAACTACCTGAATAAGATGCATTATGGTAGTTTTTACAGTGTTTTACAAGGTTAGATGTCTTAAAAATTAACTCCTGTGAGTGTTTGCATTGTGTAAATACAGTCTGCAGTTAACATGATTTTGTGTTACCTCATTCTGTAGCTTTAGATTTACTTATTCAATGAAGTCAATACCAGGGTTGTCTGTGTAAGAATTTCAGGACAAGAGTTTTTCTATATTTTAATGAAACATTATTTTGTTATTCATTAAGATACACTACATACTATTGTGACACAAAGTACATATGTTTTAGGACCAGGTCTGGCAACATACTGCTCACTATGGCATCTGCCCTGGCTGCTGAAATAAGCAGAGAAAGCAGAATTGGGCTCCTGTTTTGTGTTACACCTGCTCTGGTCTTGATCTTGAGCTCCTTGCCAGTGTTGTTTATAGCAAGATTATTTCAAAAGGATCATTCCAGATATATAGGTCCATATGATATCTAAAGAGCTTTCCAAGATGAAATGATGTAATGTAGAACAATAAACATAGCAGAGAAAAAGACAATTTAAGTCTGAAGTAGAATATTGACATTACAAAAAAAAAAATGACGTTGCCAGAACAGAAATTCTCAATTAACCAAAGAATTCAGAATAATAATGTCTCTGTAGATCTTGCTGTTTTATAAAGTATAAGAGTGGAAGAAAGTTAGTGCAGTTGAAATAAATGACATGAAACAAGTCATACAGGATTTACTGGATCACAGCTCTCAACGGCTCTGAAAGTTGTCTGAGCTTTCCTCATCTTGGTTCTCACTGTCACTGCCTAATCTTAAATGGGTAAATTCACATAAATTTGTGATTACCAGTGCAATTTCAATGACTGATCCTTTGAAGAGTTATCTTTTAACAACAGATTTGATCAGGGTTCTGTTATCCTTAGCCATGTTGATGGAAAGGCCTGTTCTTACTCATATTTCCGTCAATAGCATAATTTTGACTTCATCAATGATTTCAGTGGTTCAAGAGTAAATTGTGACTAAGAGGCTTACAGAGTGCAGCTAAGAATAGTATGATTGGGCCTTTTATTTTTAGATTTCATCTTTTTTTGGTGATGTTTTCTTACAGCTTCTTTGCAAACAATTAAGGAGACTGAAATTTAGATGATTTTGTAACTATGATGTGAACTGTAATGTAGTCAGGTGTGCAGCCAAAACAAGAAAGCAAAGACTCTGTTAAACATATTGCTAAACATATATTTTCAAGTTTTCATATATTTTTGAAAGCATGCATAATATAACATTACTCTTAAAATTCAGCAAATATTGTTACATGGAATATTATTGTTAGGTATGTGTAAAATATTCACAAATATCACTTGGTATTAAGAAAGCATAGATATAACCTGGCTTCTCTAATGAGGCAAAAATGTCATTAAAAAATAATTTCTTCCTAAGTCACAACATTTGTCTGTAAACCAGTTGGGATTTTGTTTTCAAAAGAAAAAAATATTTTTTTTCTTCCCCACCCCAGCATTTTTTCTTCCTTTTCACTATCTTCCTCCCCAGGAAACATCAACATACTGGGTAATATTTACCCATATGTTTTTAAAGATCCTGCTTGATTTCTCTTTCTTTGGCTGTTTCTACAAAAGTTGAAATGCCTAGTCAAATTAGTTTCAGGTTTCACTATGCAAGACACTCATTCTACATATAAAGTGTATGTATGTGAGCTGTTGTTTTCTTTCTGAACAAAGCATATAGGATGGATGGCAGAGGTCTTGACATACCTCTTCAAGACGGAGGAGTGCCTGCACGTATAAAGAAAAGACATTTTGACACTAGTATTAGTATTTTCCAACTGGTAAGAATTTTCTGTGAAAAGAACTTAAACAATGATTTGTTGACCGGAGCAGAAATACAGCTCTGTTTTTATCTTTAAAAGTATAGAAGCAATCCTTTGATGTCAAAAGGTCAGAGTAGAGCAGTTGGGACAAATTTTTGCAGCAGATAGCCTGAAAGCTTTATACTTTCAATTGTATCTCTACTTCAGCTGTAAAAAGAGAAGTGGTGAAATTAATGCTAAAGGGTTCAGAGATATGGGAAACAAGTGAAAGTCTCAGGGGACTGCAGGCTCTTACCTACATAGAAGAAAAAAAAAAAAGGAAAAAGAAAAAAGTACTAAGAAGGGAGTGGCAAAATGATTTTGGGGAAAAGTTCATCGAGTTTTAAGTGTTTCATTTGTTATGTTTTTAAGGGGACAACAAGAAGATTAACTAGTTGTTGCTGCTTTTGCTGATATGATGAGATGAAATGGAATAGTGTACACCCTGCCATAAATCTTAGCCAGGGTGAATTCTGAGCCCTAGGAATATATTTGTCATGGTCTTTCTCATGCATTTTTTTTTTTTTACAGAAGATTCTGGATTAATTGCTGTAAATCCTATGAGAAAGAAAAAAATAGATAAATTATGAAGCATTTTAGATAAAATACTCAGTATTAAGTACTGCATTCAAGAACAAGCAAATTCATATGAATGTCCCTGTTAATTAGGATATTAGTCAGTGCTTTAAATAACCTCCTTGAGCAGTCATATATTTTCTAGCTAAATCCCAAAGGCTGCTGATACAATTCCTACTTATTAAGGTCACACGAGAAGCATCTCTTTCTTCTACTGAATTGATTCCACTAGTTAGTGGTGTTACCTGTAGAGAAAGGATAGCACAAGATCAATTCATCTCTCACTTGCTTGAGATGAGAAAATAGCTCCTTTTTTGGTGATATGTTCTCAAAATTGAGGAGTCCCTCTATGTATAAAGCTATTAGTGCTTAGTTTCAGCCAATCATTAGTGTCACTTGTACAGGACAGCATAAAGATCAACATGCATCTCACTTTCGTGCAGTGGGGTGATATCTCCTCTCTCAGCCCCCATGACAATCAGTCCCATGCTGATCTATTTTCAATTTAGTACACTGTAAGCAATCTAGGCAAGTAAAATCTTTCAAGTGAACAGTATTTTATTTTAGCCATGGACCTTTCTACTGGCTTTGTGATGTGTGTATCAGATCAGAGTTCCTCTGGTTCATAAAATACTTTTACCCGTAATAGAAAAGTTTTTAATCGCATCCTGTTCCCTGCTGGGTGGTTGCGTGCTGCAGTCTCCATGGCACGCCAAAGGAAGACTCTAAAAGGGAAAGGAAAAGCCTTGTTACAAGATACAAATGCACAGTTTCAGCTGTGTGGGTGGGACCTCTGATCGATGCATTGTAAATTCTTGCAGTGATAGACATGCGAAATTAGTTTCAGGCAGTGTTTCAGACCATCTATTGATATATGTGTGACACGCTTGTATTTGCCTGTACTAGTTCTAGTGACACTATGATTACTGGTATTTGCAGTCCTTGCCCTGGAACACTTCCAGGCAGTTTTATTGTATTGAAATGGCTCTTACAGTTCATTGAGCATCCAGCATAACACTGCTGAATATGATTGGCGCGTTTGCATATATTTATTCAAAAAAAATCAGGCAGTTAAACTGCATAATTATGGGAAAACGAATCATAACAATAAAAGACCATTTAAGTTAACAAGCTTTGTGATCAAAGGATAAATACAGGTTGGATAAATGAGACTCTAGATGTAACTAATCTACATAAATAGGCTTTGGTCTGATTAGAGGAAAGGAATATATTAAAATAATCTAAAGGTATTTAAAAACATTTTATTTCAGTACTTTTATAACATCTAGTTCTATTTCATCATATTTTTAACATTTCTACTCAATAAAAGTAGCTGTTTAGTGATAAACTACTTTTATGTGTTTTTATTTCTCAACAATCTTTACAGTGCAAAGAAACACTAAACTAACACAACTGAAGTAACATGAGTTTTCATTCCAGCTTGAATGCGTCATGTGTCAAAAACCTTAAAAAAATTTTAATGTCTTAATTTTAAAATTTTTAATGTTGCAATGTTTTTTGATTGATTTTTAATTAAAGAAAAACATTAAAGGGAACATTTAAAGGACAATTTCTTGTTTACTGTCTTTATCAGCAGAGAGCAGCCTTTGTAGTGTTTGAAAGCTGGTGCATTAAAAATCAATTTCAAGTCTTCAAAGCTATAAACTCTTGCTTGCTTTGTAGATATATACTGTTTTTAAAATCTTTGGAAGCACACTTGACAATTGAATTAAAAACAAAAGGTAAATAATGCCTTCATCAAAATTTGAAGGATTTTAATGTATTTTTAATAATAGCTAAGGGATTTTTTAGACAGCAGACGTGTGAATCACAATTTGTAGCTTTTAAATGCATAATTTGTTCCTAAAGACAGTTATACGTATTCTTTTATTAATAGAATTTTGTTTCAAACTTCTGTTGGTATTATTCTGTTGTTTCTAATGAATGCCATGATTCAAACACAGAACATGTCAGTCAGTTTCTTTACTTACTATATTTCTGTCTCGTTCATTGCTGATTGCTAAGCAACCGCTTATGGTTAAGATTGTTTAGCTACAACTCAGTTTAAAAAAAAAGGTGAGCTGAAGTGGGCTAAACAATTTTTCATTAATTCTTAATGAAAAGATTTAAATTCTATAAAATTTTAAAGGTGAAAAAAAGAAAATAATATTGTTTTAATGACTCATGTCAGGTTCAGCACCTGGGCTTCATTCTTACCAGTACTGAGGAAAAGACTGTGTTTCCACAAATCTACAAACAACAGGATCATGTCCTTAACCAGTGCATAAGTCACTTTGAGGCCTATGGAAACTAACTTACATGTGTATAATTGCGTTAGTATTACGTCTTTCAAGGCATGGTCTTTAAAACACTTACTCAGTGAATATTTTAATTTAGGTCAAATAGCACCACGGAATTAAATAGATCACTTACAGGAATAGAGTCGCTGATGTGCACAAACATGTGCAGAATTCAGCCCAGAATCTGTGAGCCTGCGTTAGCTGAACTGCTCCCTGTTGCTTCTCTCCTTTGCTTTAAAAACACTGCAAAGCTGCAAATGCTGTTCATTTCACTTAGCCTCCAACTGCATTCTGTAGTACTCTATTGAGATAGTCCTGAAGTCTGAATATTTGATATTTTTGCTTTTTCACATAGACGTGCGTAATTTGATATGCAGATTTGAAGATCATAAAAACAATCCTGCTTTGATGATCATGAGCAAGATTATCCAGCCACAGCTGTAAAGTACCAAGTGTGTTCTTTTCTGATCTCTTCATCATTTCAGTGGATCAAATGGCAATAAGAATATAGTGGAATTTAGAATGCTTGGGAAATAATGAATTTAAAAGCCTTTTAAAAATGGCAGCCAGAAAGCCTTAGAAACTCTTTAGATTTCTAGACTATATGTCAGATGATATAACTGTGTGTAAATGCGTATGTGGAGATACATACATAAGAGAGCAGCATGGATTCAAAAGAACTGTCTAGCTGGATAAAAGACAGTATTAATATCCAACATGCATCTAATTTTTTATTTTTTTTATATTGTTATGATCTGTACATAGTTGTGTAACAGTATTTTGGAAGATGCTGTCAATATGCACCTTTTGCTGCAACCTAGAAATCATCAGGTTTAGAGACAAATGCTGTTGTCATTTTTTTCCCGAGGCAAGAGTATAGGTAAGGAGGGACCTCATTTTCCACTTCATGGTGAAAGTTATACATCTTGCTTAAAACCGTGTATCCTGCTATCAGAGTTCAGGATTGAGAGTAATGATGAAAAGGAGGTCGAAGCCATGTGACACGTGAGAATGATCAGCACTCAATTGCTTCCATCAGCTGTGTTAGGTACTACAAAGCACATGATAATTTGCATCTTGTGGCTCCGAGGCAAGGAAAGTGTCAGTCAGCTTTGTAGCCATCGGGTGAAAAAGAGAGGAAAACAAAATGCTTTATGTTATTTCTTTCAATGCATAGTCTTCATTTTGTCTAAATCTGTAAATGTATTTTGTCTGTTTAAACCACCTGTACCTTCTTTTCAGGCTGAACAGGATATAGTATTGCAAGGGGCAGAATTAACTGGATGAATTTATTTTATTATTTATTCATTGGCCACCATATATATGATCTTTCCCAACAGTATGCGTCTCATTATCGCAATAATGTGACGGTAATGACATAATAGTTCCTTCAAGCGTGAAATAACTCATTTTAAGTACTTTCCTGTGCTCATTTGTTTCGAACAGGCTTCCAGAATTTTGAAGAAAACTTTAATTTCAGGTCGTTTAAAATATATGTAGACCACACACACTCTTTTCTTCATCCCCAATACTGACAAAGGAACCTTAGGAACGGGTATTTAGATTTCCAGATTTTGACCTACTTGTTAGTCTACTTTACTTGCATGAAAGTAAAGCAAGGGAAAGCTGTTGCAAATGTAAAGCAAATGTAAGCTTCAGGAATTTTGGTTAGTATTGGCAAAGATCTTTAGATAAAGATAAATTGCTTGCAGTCACACTGCTCTTGCTGATACCAGTAAATGAAGAAATAGGCGTACATGTTGAATAGCCATAAGAGGAGATGAGTTTACTTAAAGGAAAGGTTTTGTTCTGATTTAAATTTTGAGTCACAGGTTTTCTATAGTATTTTATAATAAAGACAATTACATCGTAATTTGGGTTAGAATGCATGCCCAGTTCCCCATCTCAGAACCCAATTTGTTACTACCTGTGGCTATTTCCATTAAAAAAGAAACATAATTACTATGAGTCTCAGCAGTCTAAGAGTAAATTTTTGCAATTACAATACCTCCCTTGGGCAGATGTGTGAAAATGGCAGATTAATTTCTGCCAGTATCTGTCTATTCCTTGCGCATTCTTAAGGTTGCTGGTAGCATGGATTATCATTATACTGGTGCTGTTTGTTATGCTGTGGTTAAGGCCAAAGCAGCAATCCTATTATAAATCTTTAGGAACGGGGCTTTGTACCATTACCTTGGAAAGTCTCTGTGCTGAGGTTTGATACACAAGGTCCTCGGAGTAAGATCCTAGTTCCATTTTCGTGGAAAGTGAATGAGTTTGCTCCTGATCTTAGCATATTTTACAAGGGCATTTTGTACTTTATTACTTTATGCCTGGGAAGATTTAAACAAAAAAAAACAACAACAAACCCAAGTTTACTCATTCTTAGAAATTTACGGTGAAGCTAATTAAATTGCATATAAACTGAAGGCCATCTAGTAGTCCCTTAGTATTGTATGGCTTTTGTTTTATTCCCAATGGCACAAGGGTGTGTTTATTTAAAAAGAACCACCAGTAAGCTAAGATGGCCCTGAAATTACGTAAATTAATAACTTTCTACGGAGTTAATCTAATTCATCTCCTAATGAGCTTTTCTACCTGAAAACAAGTTTTGAGGGCATATGTATAGAAGAACTGCATGCAAAGGCATGGTCCTGGAGGTTACTCTCTGCAGCTAAGCACCTAACTCCATGTTGAATTCCCGTGAAGTTGGAAGTTGGTGTGGCTTCATGTGGGCTCATGATCCACCTGCAGGGAGCAGCATTAGTCTGTGTTACACATTATCCAATTTGAATATTCAGGAAGAGCAATATGAACAATCTTAACAAGTTATTTTTTCCCCTTTGCATGAGTTTTTGTTCAGAATTTCTTGCACTGTACCTGTCATATTTTCATTTCTTTTCCTGTTTTGAAAGAGACTTCCCCTGACACACATTTCTTCTGAATGTTAGCTTGGGGACTTTGTGATGTGAACTTTATTTAGAGAAGGTTGCATTTACTATTTTCTTTGAAAGTTCATGACTAAAAACAGTAAATAAAAACCTCTAAATATATATGCATCTTCCAGTTGCTGTTGCATGCATTCTCTTTGAAAAAGTTGCTCATGTGCTGGATGAGCATCCTGCTAATTAGATACAGAGGCAAAGCCATAGTTTAATCACTGTATTCTAACTAGCTCTTCAGTCAAATATTAGCATTCATGTTCAGTCTCTCTATCCCTGGTGAAACTGGCAGCAGTGTCCTAGATGCTGACAAACCAACACTGGTTTGGAACACAAAGACGACTTTTCCTAATCCTGGAATCTTTGCAGAGAACATTTCTTATGTAGATCTTCCTTATCTTAAGAGCTAAATCTGATTTCAGACTCTCGATATGGCAAGCTGTAATGAAAGCAGTAATCCAGAACTTTTTTTTTTTTTTTTTCCCCAGGTTGTTATGAATTTTCCAGTAAAAGTCGGCCCTTAAATACCTGAGTTTATAAATTACCTCTGGAGATCCCTAGATAAGTGGATGTGGTGTTCAAGATGAGGTGGTCCTATCGAGAAAGATAACTATTTTTTTCACGTTTTCTGAATCAACCTAATATAGAGTCCTGTATGAAGACATTGTAGTAGGTTAACACTGAATTGACAGAGTTGTGGATGGTTATAGAAAGCCCTATAGCCAAAAAGGCCTTATTTTTTCTGTCCAAGCCTACTTGACCACTGCTACTATATTCGTGGTGCATTCAATCAAACTTTCCATTTTATGAGGTACCTCATCATAGGCACATGACTGTTATGGCTTTAAAATATATTTAGGGACAGAACCTCTTGCTAAATTTGTGCAAGCTTAAATTATTTATCTTATGTCACAAATAATAAATCAGCTCATCACCATTTTACAGTTGAAAATCTCCTTGCACAGGCATGTGAGGCTGTAAAGTTTGATGATCTACTATTCTGTCATAAATTCAGCCATTATTTTGGCAGCATATTTAGTGATGTGTCTTTTTCTAGTGCTAAGAGGAAATAATTATGCCAAGGTATTTGTGGGAAAGTAGGGCTTTGTATCCTGTCACAAAATGTTTATAGAATACCTTGTTAGGGATTTTTAACAAAATGTTGAAATAAATAGTTGCATGACTGAAATAAGCAATTAGACAGAAGGTAATAATATAAGTTTTAACATCTGTGATTTTCTTCCTACTTCCTAAGGAATTTAAGTGCATCATTGCTTTGCTGGAGAAGGATTTTAGGATGAGGAAGGGAATAAACTTGCAGCTTTAAAGGAAAGGAGGTGATCTAGATTTACCTCTGTTCTGATTGTCACCTAAGAAGAAAGTTTCAGAGTTCCTCTTTATGTGTGTTTTCTGTGCAGGTAGCGTGGCGTCAGAATCAAGTCCTGCTTTATCTTCGTTGCTAATTTTTTTCACTCTGTAGAGAAAAAAACACAAACCCAGAGTCTTGTGCCACATAGAGTGTTTGCTGCCTAGCTAATCACCTTTCCCTGTCACTGCCATTACAAATCTGTTTAAATGCTGAACATAGAGAAGACCATATGCTGGGATAAAGGAATATTATGTTTAAGAGTTTCTTCTCATTTTCTATCACTATTGTAATCTTCTTCCTGCTCCTTTGCAGCTTTCTTCAGCATACAACATATGTATCTGTGGGAATGTAGCACGCTATGTAAAGACTCCCTTATCCCCTAATTGAAGTAAGCAGACTGATCCAAGGGCTATTGAAACCAATTTGAAAACATCCATTGATTTCAGCGGACCTCAGGTCATGGCTTGCGGGAGTTTTATTGTTGCCTTTAGTGAGATGGACAGAAGAAGGTAAACATAGTGGATAGATGTTAACACAAACTTAACAGATTTAAAATATCCAGTGTCTCTGTTTCCCCTTACTAAATATTGTGAGTACAAAACAATTTGTCAGTGTTAAAAGGCCATAATTTGATCTCCTTCTCCACCATATAGTACTGCAGTGTTTATAAGCTTTTATCTGTTTAGAAAACATTTGTGCTATGTTGCTCTTAGAAACAGGAAAACAGCAGTGGTAAGAATAGGACAAATTCTACAACACTTACTGGCTTCACTGGGAATTTCTGCTGAGTAAGAGCTTTCAGATGTATCTCAAAATTAAAAATAAAATGCCAGGAGCTCGCAATTGCACTGTAGAATCTGCGTGCATGAGAGAAAGAGAGGAAAAATAAGGTTCTGTCTTCCATACAGAAAAAAGGGTTCTGAACACAAAGAGAGAAAAATATTTTTGAAATTATAACAAATAACTTGATCATCTCCTTGAATTTCAAGGCACTGTTTTTTAAGTTTCCCTCTAATTTTAATGTCTTAATTTCCAGGCTTCATATTTAACATGTAGATTGGAGTGAAAATAATAAAAAAAAACCCCTACCTAATGCTACCAAAGATACACTCCCAAATGTATTGTTATTTTGAGGTCATGGTATGATATTCTTAGAATAAGCTGGATGTTGTGATAAGTGCAGATTTCATTCTAGTTGGCTAATTGTAGTTGAGTCTTTTATGGAGTAAACACGATATCTGTTAGGAATACTGAGATAGACTCAACATGGTAGAAGCCATAGATAAAAGGTGCATTAAAGCATTTCAAATTCAATCATTAGGTTTCATTGCACCCATCTGCTACCAGAAAATATAATTGGCAACTTGATTCATTGACCTTTAACTGTCATTTTGGACCATGGTTTTTTTTAAAATCCATATTTTCAAGTTAGACTTAGAGAGTTAATTTGATAAGAGAATGCCCAGTACATTTTAATGCAATTACTTTTTTCTTTTTTCTTTTTTTTTAAGCTAAAGTTTTTTGTTGTTTTTTTTTTTTTTATTAATATAATCAGGTTTAATGGTCTGTTGTATATTCTGCTAATCCAGTCAAAGTAGTTATTTAATATTGAATGTGGTTAAAAGCAACTAATGTTCAACTTCATTAAGGCTTCTATTAAATAGAAGGCTTGCTGAACTTCTACTGTTTTTTTATGTACGAACTACTACCTCTTATTAATTATTTCCAGGGGTTTCTGTTACACTAGAATTATACTTACAAGCTTCAGTTCCACCAAAATTATACAGCACAGTACAAGGGCTAAATAAGCATTGAAATTGTGGAGGGCTCCATATTTTGTTCCTAAAATATGTTTTATCTCTTTCCTTTTGTTTTCTGGAGCAGATATTATCTTGTGCAGGTGGGGTGGAGTGCATACATCTCTTATCAGTTCTGTATGTGTGGCACATAAGTAGACTGTCTTATAAAATAACAGTGTAACTTAGAGCAAGCAGGAAATATAATGTGATAATTGAGAATGATTTAATATTTTCTCAGCAATGGTAAACAATTATACTAGTCTGTCATCTGAAGTTTATCTAATGGAAAAACATGATTACATGTGTTTCTTTACACAACAGGATACAATTCCTGAAATATTGATGCAATATAGAGGCAGATGTACGTAACCTAACCTTATAATCCCATTTCACAGCTTTCCCAAATACTGGGGAGCTCGATAAATAGGAAGCCGATTATATTGGCAGTATAACTCCATTAATAGGATTCAGATTTGCCTTATTGACAAGCCAGTACTCTTAATATGATCCAGTATATTAAATTGACAGAAAAACTGGAGCAATAGAATGTATCTGCAGCCTAATTGACAGGGAAGCTCTTTCAAAAGGTTCTTAATGTGGTTTTTATTGACAGAGTAGCTTCAATAAGTACATATCATTGGTGAACAGTGTAAATATATTGGATGCAACTGTACTAGCGGATTCAGGTGAAGTAGTTATTGTGTTTTCCCATACTTCCATCTCTATTTTGATGTAAGTCATATCAAGCTTTTTTATAAGATCTTCACAAACGCCTCTTAAAGCGCCAGTCTAACTGCACTGCTCACAGGCGTCTGACAAGTTGTGAATTATTTTAAATGTGTTCATTCTTAAATGAATAGAGGCAATGCAGAGCAATGTAATAATGTGTCATGAATTTCATTATGTTTATTTATTGACATTGTGATAGCAGAAACACTGCTATTATACTTTCAGCTCGAGCTCTTTATGATGTTTGTGATGTTTGGCACCTCTTCCTACGTTCTGATCTTACACCTTCTCCAAAAAGTAGTTCAGCTTAAGAGCTCATATTACAATTACATTTTCCTAGTCCCATTTGACAGCTTTCTGCATTCTCTTCCCAGACCACGCTAATTTCATTAGATGCTTACATTTCACGTTTCTCCAGTGCCAAATAAAATGAGTCTCAGAAACCTGAAACCATTGTGAAATAAACAGCAATTTGAGTGTGGTCCAGAAAATCTTCCTGATTCCCTTCTTCAGTAGATGGAAGTTTTGGGTTCAGATTCCACACTTTTTCCTAGTCTCATGTTTCTTAGAGAGAGAAGTCTGCATTTAAATGTATATCCTGCATCGGCTCCGTCAGAGGAGTTGAAGGCTTTTGTTAAGCTGACTTGCCCACCAAGGAGGCAAACTTGTTCCTGTAAGGCTTCAGTGTTTTACTTCATGCTAAAAAAATCTGATCAAGGTCTGGTCTCACCCCATCTTTTGAGTGTCTTTTAAGTCTAACTTTTACCAGGATCATGTAAAAATATGTCTCTCTATTGCGACCTTTTAGCTTCTTCAGCCTTCAGGCTTGGTGCAACCATCAACGAGGTGAGAGAAAGCTTGCCTGGGCCTTGTGACTTCGAATCCTGGCACTACATTAAATCCCTGTAGTCGAGGCTTCTGTCTTCTTTTGTGCCTTGTACATTGACAAAGTAAACTCCTGTAGAAATTTAAGAAATAATTGTTTTCAGTAAGCCAGTAGTACAAACACAACTGAAATACCTTAATATAAATGCTTAAGCAATAAATCAATAATATTTTCTTTTTTTCTTTCTTTTTTTTTTTTATTTTTGGTGACAAATAGGATGCTTGTTAAAAGAAAGTAAAGAAAGTAATACATGCACCAGGCATTTATATGGGGAGAATCTGCATTCCTTCACTTACAGGAAAGGATGGTAGTCTCTGTCCACAGAGCTTCACTTTTC
>NW_009648241.1:1070806-1077693 GCF_000708025.1 Charadrius vociferus | reverse complement strand
ACAGTTTTGCTTTTCTTAGTCAAGAGAAAGAGAAAACATGAGCCACCAACACTCTTCAATAAAGATTACAGCAGCCTGGTGAATGATATTGCCTTGTGGATCTGACTGGTTTTGTTGCCCAGTGTTTTTAGTGTGCTTTTGAAGAATGTTGCATCTGTCAGAAATTCACATAAACACACTGTAGGCCTTGTCACACCAAAATACACATTTTGCAGCAAGTGTGAAACTTCCCAAATATGTACATGTCATATAAATTATGTCTCAAAAATATTTTCAAAAGAATGAGAGTGGAGAGCACATATTGGAACAAGATTTGTTAAAGCAGCCTATTTAATTTTCTCCTTCAAAAAGGTAGAATAACTTATTAGAACATTATGCCCAGTTTTGGGTTTTTTGTTTGTTTGGTTTTGTTTGGTGTTTTTTTTTTTGTTTGTTTTTTCTATTGGGCTAATACATTTTCTTAATGAAGGAAGTCTGGTGAAATCAAAACCTGCTACTTCAGGCTAAGTGTATACACTCACTGGCAGTCTTACACTGAGGAATCTTTGTGAAAAATTGTACTGTGTTGAACACAAACTGTTCCTAACAAAAAGAAGACAATTGTCTGCTCTTTCAAAACTCGATTTGGCAGAATACAACTCTTTTGTCTTGAAATGTGATTGCCATTATATAAGATCTTTGTTTCATGGGGGAAGGGTGAATACTCAGAATTAAGCTTTTCAAGAAAAGACAGAAGATGCTTGAGTTAGATATTAAGTGGCAGTCTGATAAAGGGGCGAGTTGTTTCATTTCATTTTTGCATTTAATCTTTAATTAAAAAGAAGTTAAAGTCAGCAAAGACATTTTGCTTTATTATACTTCCAGGTATGAACACCTACATAAAATGGAGTTGCATTGAATCATTTCTGAAAATGTGATACTTGTTCTTGTAATTCTGAGAAAAAATTATGAATATTCTAGTAGCCTAATATTCATAAATCTGATTAATGTTTAAGTACTTTCCTTTTTTTTTTTTACATTTTAGAATACATCTTTCTCTAATATGACAATTATTTCAGGGCATAATTTGTCAAGAACACTTAAATATTGCATTTCTCTCTCTCTAGCCCCCCTCCCCCTTTCTCTCACTTTCTCTGACTTTTTCATGTTGATTTTAGGATTATTTTTTTTTAGGAGAGAGACCTGTGAAATGGAAAACTTTTTTCTTTTCTTTTTCTCTAATTTTATTCAAGCAGTATGAGATATACCAAAGATTACTAGAAATCTTCAGAATTGCGGCATAACAAGGATTTTGATAAAACTGAAAAAAAAAAAAAGGAAATATCTAGGAACCTCTAATTCCTAATATGCAGCCTGCTTTTAATAGGAAATCTTGAAAGCAGAAGCCTTGTGAAGTCTTACCATTGTCTTACTGAGGAACAGCAGAATCACTGAAATCTGATTGATTAATATAGGGCTGTAATTTTAATCCTGACATTTTTGAAAAAATATATTTGTGTGCAGAATCACAGTGGAACTCCTTTTTATTTATAAAAAATTCACAACTTTTCAACAGAAGCAAACACGTATACTTTGTGAATATGAATTTATTAAAAAAAAAAAAGAAATGAGATTAATGTAGCCCATTGCTAAAAATATTCCCCATAATTCATTGCGTAATGCTTTGCCCAGGCTGCTTCAAACTGTTTCCAGTGATGAAGCTTTCACTTTTTTTTTTTTTTTTTTTTCTTATTTGAGTATTTAAGGTTAATGGATCCTGGGAGGAATTTGTTTCTAATACTCTGTTCTTGGCCATAATTTTTCATTTTCCTTTCTCTAAATGAAACTTTTGGAAATCATAACCATTCTAGAATTAATTAGTAGAACCTTAACAGTTGACTTGCAACCTTCTGAATGGTTTTCTTTTGAACTTATAAAATTTAGTATTCCAAATTCACCATATAAAACCAATACTCAACAACAATTGTAGTTTATCTAAGCCTTTGTGTGGTCTTAATACACATGCCCTAACACCTCTAACAGAAGGAATGGTTTCACAGGCAGTTGATGATAACACTTGAAGGATGTTCATGCAAACACTGGCCAGTAAATGATTCTTCAAGTCACATTGTTAGACTGTAGCAATTATATTGTCACATCTGAAATCCCATACCAGCAAAAGTGTATTTTGCACAGGTTTACTTTGACTGTTCTATTACTTTCCTCCTCCTCAGCTCCCCGATGGAACAGGTAACATAACCAAACTGTAAGATATTTTTTGAAAGGTCGTAACCCTCTTTTTTAAATTTTTGAAGCTTTTGAAAGCTTTATATGCATTCTGATCTCTTTCAAAATGGCATTTTTTTATGAGCTTCATCCTGAGACAGCTGTATTAAATGTGTGTACAGGAATCCTCAGGAATTTTTTTGCAACATTGCAGTAATGGCAGTGTTCCTAAAATTTCAAATTTACTCTAGGGTCACATATTAGGACAGATAGGTGTAAGAAAGTATTTTTAAGGGGACATTGTAGCAACCGTGAAAAAAATATGTCTGTTGAATGGTTTAACAGCATATTCTCATTGGAAATGAACCGATTCCAATAATCTGTGAAAATGAGCCGTAAAAACAGGACCTCTTCTCTACGGGAGCTATGGACAGTTAGGTTGACATCACAGACTTTTTAATTCTCCGGTATCTACCCAGGGCAGTGGACAGTTCTGCTTTTGCTTTAGTTTTAGAGACCATTTGTCCCAGTATGTTTTTTTTCCTACCGAAGAACTTGTATCATAGTAGTTGGCAATATAATTGATACTCCAGCCCTCAACCTTGAATCACAGAGACACAAAACATGTCTTTACTATTTAACTCCGGTGAGTTTTAGACATGGATTGTGTCTGGGAGTTTTCTTGGAGGAGGGTGGCGCTTGTTTTATTTTGTTCTTCAGGAATTTATCAGTCCTAGCATTTGAGTAACTTTTGGTTATTTATCGTGAGATTGTAATTCCATGTAATTCACTTTTGATACAAAACACCTTTCTTAGCTTTAGCTGTTACACTGAGCATCTTGGTGGTCATCTAGATTCCCCTAGAGTTCCTTGAGAAAGTGATCTCTGGGAACAGTACATACCTAAAGCCAGATGCCCAAAATAGGATGAATTATCTTGTATGTCTCTAATGCTTACAGAGGGATCTTGACTGCTTAGCTTAGAGTAGCTGACCAGCTTTTAGACTGTTATCTGCAGGTAAACTGAAGCCTACCTTAAAACTGGAGGCAAACAGAGAGACACTGTGGTTCTGATTTCCTAGAAAGGGCTGTACACCCAGAAAAGAACAAAGAGTTTATTTGCTGTTGATAGGTTTTTAAAGTAGCACTCATTTCTTAGTGTTACAGCTATGCAGTGAAAAGAGGTATCATTAATGCATGAGCTGCAACGTCTAATATCACTTCCATAGATGTTAAAGTGTAAAAATTTTAAGTATATGACCTCTCACTTCAGCTGGGATTTAAAAAAACAAAAAAAAAGTGTTTAAGGGAGTTAGACATGCATATCTCTCTGTAATCCATTGTGAAGCGGATGCTTATCTTTCTAAGATTCCTCTAAACTGCCTCACCTTAAATTAAATATTTGTTTATTATCCCAATTTTTGTATAGATATTGTCATACATGGAGCAATTCTCTCTTTGCTGCCTGTATCTCAGGGGGCTCTGTTACAGCTCAATGCAAGCATCATACTTTCATAGTTCATAGGAGAAAGACTAATGCTTTTAGAGCAGAAGGAAAAGAATTTAACTCTGAGCTTTGCTATTGTATATGGTTATCGAGTATTTACATTTGTTCTTTTGCAGCAATGAACTCACTGTAACATGACATCCAACTGTTTGTATTGCTGCAAAATACAATACGAAGGAAATTGGTCAAACTGTGATCGAGTTAAAAGTCATTAGTGATTATCATAAATACCGAATTTCTTAGAAGGCAGCTCCCATTTTTTGGACGGCAGCTAAGCTGTGGTCATAACTTCTGTTTTAAAATTTATATCTTGGCTAATCCAGGGTGTGCAAAATGCCTTTTTTTTTTTTTTTTTTTGCTATGAAAAAGCAGAAATAAAAAGTATGACCAGCTCTTAATGTGGTCCAGCTTATAGATAAATTCTTAACACACCTTTAAGGAGGTGCTATAATTAACTCCAGGGCAAAAGTCTGACTTTTTTAATGGCAGAGAATTGATGAAAAGGCAGTTTATAGTGGGAATTTTGCCTGACAATGACATGAAAAATGGAAATGTTGATTCTAGTAGCATCTGTGTTTAGGAAGAGGCAGATTTCTTACGTAAGTAAAAGCATAAGGTCAATTTTCCTGGGCATCTGTAGTTGACATATTAGACCTAGAAAATAGACGTGGTCTCTGCAATTGTAAAGGTTTATTTGGATTGAGAAGTATTGGACTCTGTGAGTGTCACAATGATTATATGTGTATATATATGGGGTAGATTTGCTACATATGAGATATACTAGCTTACAATTTGAGGCAAGAAAAGACTAAACAGCAGAATTAAGGCTGCTTCCAAAATATGACGTGCTACATTTAAGAGATTACATATAAGAATGCTGGAATATTTATTTTTGGGCCTCCGTTTCTTCTCTTGTTTTTGTTTGTTTTCAACGTTTGTTTTTATAACTTGAAACATGTTAAAAGTTAAGACAAGCTTTTATTCCAGTTGCATATATTAAAAACAGGATCTTGTCTGTTTTTAGGTGCAAAGCACTAACCTGCCCCCTAATTGAAGTGGCCAGATTTTAAAAAGTTTGGATACCTGTAGCTGAAATCATCAGCTTCTGAAATGCTGACATGGAAAAGCAGTGACACAACACTGAGTTTGATGTCCCAGATCTTCAGAATTTTCCTTCTGTAATAGACCGTATTGTTTGCAGTATTTAAAAACTTTCACAGGTCCATCTTTTAATAATGCTGCTGAAGAACAAGTCTCTAGTTGGATATAAATACCCAGATTTCCAACTTATGTGCAATTTTGATATGATAAAAAATCATATAGAGTCATAAGTATAGGAGCTTTTTGCTATATTTTGGAAACAGATGAGTAAAACCTGATTCTGTCATACAGTTTATCATAAAAGAAGAGTCACTGATAAAACATCAGATTGTTTTTGTAATAACATATTCAATGCTATGTACTCCACAGCTTAAATTAGAAACAGCTTCAAAATGGGAACACCGTGTGTGTTATAATCCTAATTTTTGAACCAAAAGATTTAACTAGAAACAAGAAGAAAGTACAGTGTAAATTGACTTCATACATGCCAAACAAAATATAATTCGTTATCTTCCATCCCTTCCCTAAATCACACAAGATATCCATGGTATAAAAGCTCATGTATTTCACATGCACATTAAGAGTGGCAGGTAGCTACCCGTTGTCTGTTGCAAACAGCAGAGACTGTTAAATTTCCGGTGTAACTTCTTGCGACTTTTCCAAGCTCCCATATTCCAGCCGTAAAAGCAGCAGCAAATATTTCTAATGACCACCTACCTATAAAACCAAAAGAAAGCTAAAAATATGGAGTGGGGAGTGGCAGGGAAAACAAATATCTAGGAGGGCAGTCACTTGTGTAAACACTTGTGCGACATTAAACCTTACCTTGGGTCTTCTGCTCCATTAATTGAGCACTGCCCGTGTTACCAATACTGATATGCTAGACGCTGGTGCAAAACTCATAGCTGCTGTGAAGCATAGTGGTGTGATATGAAGTGATGCAGAAAACAGTAGAAGCTCTGTCACTAGGTCAGCTGCAAGAAGAAGTGACGTGTGTGAATGTACAGTATATGGAGTTTTGTGAAAGATGCAGTCTCTCTTTCTCCCAAAGAACTTCAGCTGATGATACAAGGGGAATTCAGTTCCCTTTGGCAGGACTCCATGTTGGTCTGGATGCTGTAAATACTTCTGCTTCTACAGTTACTTAGCTCATGCTGCTAAAAATATACTCGTGACAGACTTAACGAAAGTATCTTTAAAAAAATACTTGTCTACAACAATCATTTAATGTTCTTGTTCGCATGTGTGGTTCTCATTATTCTGACATAGCTATTAATACTGATGAAAATTAAAGAGAGAAAATCCAAATATTTTCATTCTCTTACTTTTCCAATCACATTTAAGAAACTCCACAGCTAATCAGCCATAAATTGTCTTGACTTTTTTGTTGTTTTTTTTTTTTTTTCAATTCAAGAGTAATATAGCAATATATGAAATTATATTACAGCAGTAAGGGCTTCAGAATCCCAGTAGATGATGTAATTATGATTAAAAATTAGTATTATTGAATAATTCACTTTTCTAATATGCAAAAGTAATTTTTTCTCTCATTTTCAATAACCATCAGTCTTAATATCTAACTAATGAAAAAACATAAACAGTGTCATCTGTCAGGTTACTAACAGAGAATGCCACTTATTGGAGCCTCATTGTTTACTTTAGCAGGTAATTTGTGGACCGGAATCATTTAATTGTTCTGAGCACATAATTACATGCCAGCATTTTCCAATTTAATTAAAATGTACAAATCTGAAGATTAAGGGAATTTTTGAATTATTAATCATTTCTCCTCTAGGAAATCTTGTTGCTCTGCAGGAGATTTGTCCAGTGTACAACTATACGTATTTTTTTCCTTCTCTTTCACAGACAGACAATTTTCCCGCAGAGCCCAATTACATGGGCAGCAGGCAGCAGTTTGTTCAAAGGTAAGGCCTATTAAATAACTTTCTCGGCTTTCCCATTTGCATTCTTGTCAAAATTGCTTTGCCAGAGAGTACAATTCAACTTAGAACAAGTAAATACAACTCTCTCTCTCTCTTTTTTCTCTCTTTTTTTTTTTTTTTTTTTTTTTTTAA
>NW_009648241.1:1023033-1070561 GCF_000708025.1 Charadrius vociferus | reverse complement strand
TTTTTTTTTTTTTTTCAAATATGTATTTCAGTAGCTCCACGTTCAAGGATCCAGAAAGAGCCAGCTTGAGGGACAGCGGGCATGGGGACAGTGATCAGGCTGACAGTGACCAAGACACTAACAAAGGCTCCTGCTGTGACATGTCTGTTAGGGAGGCACTCAAGATGAAAACTACTTCAACTAAAAGCCAGCCACTTGAACAAGGTGAGTGAAGCCTCCAATGCTTACAAAAGTGTAAAGTTTAAGCCATCATTATAAACCTATTAGTACTGCAGTTACGATTTCTCAGGGTGGAATAGCCCACTGATAATACTATCAGAGAAAACAGTAAATCTTGTAGCTAGCCCAGAGCAAAGAACACTCGGTATCTGTCAGAATTGGACATGAAATGAAACCGCAAGTATCCAAAAGATTAAAAAAAAAAAAAATTTAAAAAATTAGTACTTCTATAAAATGATTAGAATATACTTCATCTCCACTGGCATTGCCTGTGTTATATTATATACAGTCCTTCTACCAAAGCGGGATTTGGAAATTCAAACTTGACATGACTGCAACAGATAAAAATGCCAGTCTTTTACATTCCTCATGTAGTTTGGAGATGAGGAAAAGAAAAGAGACTTGGGATATCAGACAAGAATAAAAATGGATCAGAAGATGTTTTCATTTCATGGTTGTTTTTTTTTTCCTATTTGTAATGTGGATTTCACAATTAATAGTGGTGTGAGAAGTGTCAAATAATAACATAATCTGATTTTCAGTACAATTTCATTCACATCCCGTGGAGGTACCAAAGATGAGTGTCTGTGAAACAACTAAAATAACTTCTATCAGGACAATGACAATGCTCTCTGAAAGCATTCATTCTGCCAAACAAGCATGTTTATTTCCTCAAACTCTGTGTCCAATTCATTTTTTTCCAGATGGGTTTTATCTAATTATGAGATCTTTTATTTCAAGAGACACTTCTTTTTTTAAAAAAAGCATCAGACAGACCGAGCACTGCAGCATTGTGTGTGTTTGTGTTTTGCTTCTAGGCTGTAAGCAACAAAAAAGTGCACTACTGAATTATTTTTAAATGTTTTGTATGTTTGCTATTATCCTAGTTTGTTGTGGGAAAGACGACAGTTAGAATACTATTAAATAAGTCAGCCTTAATAAGAACTCATATTTAAAATATGGCAGAAATATAAGTTTTTTATTAATTGTTGATTAATTGGACCTAGGTTTTTTGCCTCTTAGCCTAGTCTGATCTGCAGTACAGTCATCAGGAAATACAAGTTCAACTTCATTTTTCTGATTATGTTGAGACTGCAATATGATTTCTGCTGTGTAGAATATTTAGAATGCTACAGTATAATTTATTCTGTATATATTTGAAGGTTGACCTCATATTTGACCTTATTTTCCAAGTAATAAATGCCAGAAAGATTATTTTTTCCTGACCTTTTGCCACAGCAACTCTTTGCTTATAATTGGACATTGATCTGTATAAAGATGCAGTACTGGTCTTTTTTTCTTTTTTTCTTTTTTTCTTTTTTTCTTTTTTTCTTTTTTCTTTTTTTAAAGAAGGTGTTTGAGTGTGTGTCTAATTTTCTCAGTTTTGTGTAAGAAAAAGACAAAATCTCTGGATTTCCATCTATCAAGCATAGCCATGAAAGAGTACTAAAAATTTAAAAGTTTTATTACGAAAATTATTTACTACTCAAATAAAAAATGTGTGGTTTTTTTAGAAAAAAACTGTATGACCAGAGTTTATAATATTGCAGTTTGGCCAGCAGCATCAAGGCCAATTCTGGTCAAAATATAAGAAGTCTAGTAAGCAGATTAAGCCAACAACTCCTGTTGCTTATTTTCATTATAATGCAAAGAGTGGAGGTTTGCATTATATATAGATAAGGGGTCCTGATAGTCAAGAAACAACTTATTCCAGTGGCTCATATAAATCCCTCATATTCTTATTAAACGTATATTGAACTGTGAATGTTAAGTACTGTCAGACACCGAACTGAGCAACGAGTGTTTATGTGAATATTCTTACTGAGAAAAAAAAAAAAAAGAATGAAGATAGAGAGATAAACTACTTTTCTTTTTTCCTTCCCCCCCCCAATCCAATTACAAATGGTAATGATATCCATTTGTTTACTTGTACAAACTCTTTCGTCTCAAGTGTGCTGTAATAAAATCATTGGCATATTATAAAAACTGAACCTGCAGCGAGCAACTTATGGGGTTACAGATCATTGCAGTAACAAATGTGGTGCAATGTGGTGTTCCCAATGAAATCAATGATCACCTGTCATTGAGCTTAGTATGATTAGGGTTCTTAGCCCAAAGTAACTTTTCTCTTTTGAAAGAAAATAAACAAAATTACTTCCTCTAGTCATAAGCCAAGTTGAAGGAGGGTGAGAAATATGGTATATGTGATTAGGATAGAAAAAGGATTGCATTTTCTTTAGAGAATTTTTTTTCCAGGAAAAGGAGATGGACAGCTTGCTGGAAACAGTTGTCTCCAGTAGCGCCTGAAGCAGTATCAGAAGTTGTGGTTCTGTCACCACTTTGAGTTGTGTGAAGAGATGAGAATTCACTATTTTGTAGCAAAGTTTCAGGCTTGATTATAGTTATTTACAGATATTTAAAATAGTTTACCTTCTTCTATTAGAACAGTGCTAATTATCAGATCTGACATTTTTGAAAAATGATCAGGATTAACTGTTAATTCAGGATCTTGACTTGAGATTCCTAATTTAAAAATGAGTTAAGTTTGAGTTTGATGTCCTCTGTATGTAATTCCAAAATCTATTGTTGCTGGTCCAACCCTACCCATCACACTAATAAGAGTGCTAGCAGTGACTGTAGTTTAAATACGGTTTTGAGCAACTCTAGACTAGGCAACTTCTAAATTAAATGGTCATATTGAGACAAAAATTGTGTCAGTAGCACTGCAGCAATTGTGCCTCTATCAGTAATAGAGAAGTAGGAAATTCTATGAAAAAAAAATAATTTTTGTAGACAAGACATCTTCGGATTTCAGCAGGGGATGGTAGGCAATCAAGCTTACTTTATGATTTGCATTAAAATAGTGAAAACAGTGGATGGTAAAGCATCAGTAAGTTTACTATTAAAATATTTGATTTCAAGAAAAATATCTCTAGATATTGTTTTGTCTGGTGGTAATTGTAAACATTCACAAAAATGGGAAATATAATGCAAATTAGATATCATTATGAAATACTTCTGAAAGCTCATTCTTAATGGAAAGAAAGGGGGAAAAAGCCCAAGCCTATAAAAGTTATCAGGACAGTAAGTCTTAAGTTAAAATAAGCATGTCCCATTTTAGTTATCTCAACCATAGGTGCTCTTGCTGTGAATTCCAAGCCACTTTCTGCATAAAAAATATCTAGCTGTCTCTTAAGCTTACTTATGCAATCTGAATCAGCTGTCTTACTAAGCAGCTTGTTCCATATGCCTGCTACTCTTTCAATAGAATGATTTTAGATAGATCTGTTTTGTTTACCTCTCTTTTTTTCATTTCTCTTGCTGAGACTTTAAACCCTATCACTAGTTTGGACAGTTTGAGATCACCCTACTTAGAGGTCTTACAAGAACTAACAGTTTTGAAGACATCTGTCAAGTAACCCTTTTATTTCACCTGAAGTAGCATATATTATTCACTCTTTATATTTAAATAACAGAATAGTTGTTTTGTTTGGTATGGTTTAAGCATAACAGCAATAAATTGTGTTTCTTGAAAAGATATCCAAAGTGGAAAGTGATACTGTAAACCATAAATGATACTTACAAGGAAGCCGTACAACAGCAAGATGTACATTTTATACTTTTCTTAGTAAATCCTGGATATGTTTACCTTATAATCAGTAAAACAATATAGAGTTATGGACTTTTTCTGTAGTTATTCATAAATCATTGTCTTCTTCAGATTTTCACAGGAATATTTTCTTCCTTTTTCTTTTTTTTTTTTTTTTTTTTCTTTTCTGTCTGTGTTTTCTCGTTTGTGGTGGGTTGACCCTGGCTGGACACCAGGTGCCGACCAAAGCCACTCTATCACTCCCCCTCCTCAGCTGGACAGGGGAGAGAAAATAGAACGAAAGGCTCGTGGATCGAGATAAGGACAGGGAGATCACTCAGCAATTACCATCATGGGCAAAACAGACTTGGGGAAAATTAATTTAATTTATTACCAATCAAATCACAGGAAGATAACGAGAAATATAAACCAAATCTTAAAACACCTTCCCCCCGTCCCTCCCTTCTTCCCGGGATCAACTTCACTCCTGAATTCTCTACGTCCTCACCCTGAGCGGTGCAGGGTGATGGAGAATATGGGTTGCAGTCAGTTCATCACATGTTATCTCTGCTGCTCCTTCCTCCTCAGAGGGAGGATTCCTCACACTCTTCCCCTGCTCCGGCATAGGGTCCCTCCCATGGGAGACAGTCCTCCATAAACTTCTCCAACAAAAACATAATACATTGCTTTAACATTAATCTCCATTTTCATGTCATTGTCAAAAATATCCAAGGGATTAAGTACCTCCAAATTTGGTAGCTTTGTTTCTGAGTTTTTGCTTTATCACTGCACATTGCATCTTTCCTTCAACACATTTGTTTGCCATTCACACCTGCATCCCATAGAGGGGGCATTTCTGCATGTGCTGTTGCCTCGTCAACAGTAGCACGGATCCTGAGAAAAAATGAAAACTGGAGGCACATCCATGGAGGAAGGGTAAAAGGAAACTCTTTAGAGTTTTTGTCCTCTAGGACCTGTTTTGCTCACCAGGCTTCTCTGTTGAACACCACGGTTTTAATCTAGGATAGAGATGACTAGTATAAAAGGACTGTAATGTATCTTCAGAAACAAACAAACTCACAAACAAACTTAAAAATATAATACTTCTTTCTTCATCATCACAATAAAACCACATTTGCATCACAACTGATGCATGCAACAGTCTTAGGAATAAAAACTATTTCAGTGTTACTGAATCTCTATGAATACCATTAACTCTTAGGTTTGTCCACTGAACACATTAACTGAACGAACCTGTAGTAACTTGTGCATTTAAGTTCTCAATTTCTAAACAAGAATGACCCCTGAAATTAAGTATTCTGCATTATCCATCCTCAGCAGAGCAGAAATTATCAGATTTTTTTTACCAAGATTTTTTTGGAAATACCCATTGATTTTCTTGCCATAATCTTGCTTAAGTCTGTAGGATAATTAAAATCCATTCTGTTTAACTGAGTGAGAATCAGTCTAGACTGATAAGTGCAGAAAGTTCATCAAGCAAATTTCTGCTGTCTGACATCATCACCAATGTTTTCCATGCCATTGGGAATGATGGGTTCTTTTATGAGTACATCAGTTTAATGAGATAATGGAAAAAGAAGATTGTGGAGAAATATTTCTTTTCTAAGTTCTCAGAGCTGGTGATGGCGTCTGCTGAGAAACTGGTGGGGGCTGGGAATCCCCCCAGAGCCGACACAACCTGTGAAATATTTTGTTCAACACTGCTTCCTCCCATAGGTTTTTTCCCCTGGACAGAACACCTCCTATCACATTCTCTCTGTGCCCAGAATGTGAATAGCTGTCAGACTGAGCTACTTGTTCTGACACCACCTAAGAGTCTTTATGTCCAGGACTATCATCCCTTCCAACTTGCTTACCCCTAACATGGTCAGGTAAGATGTTAACTTGCTGCTGTATGTCAGAACTTGCATACAGTACCCATTCTTCAATTTCATTGGATTAATTGTTATCCAGGCAAGCTACCAGAGCAATATAATTGTATTGAGAATCTTGTTCCTTTTCTTAGTACGACTTAATAGTAGTATCTGTTTCTAGAACTGTAAATTCTGGAAACTGTTAGGTGAAGCCCACACAAAATGTGATTCCCCCCCCCCTTCACTTGTTCTTTTCCACATATTTCTCTCTCTCATTTTTTTGGCTTCTGTGTTTTATGCAAGCACCTGTGATCCTAGATGAAGATGAGCATAGGTCAAAGACTAACTTATCTATTCTGTAACTTCTTCTGATTGACCAAATTTGTTATCAACACCCTGGAGATATTTGATTTTTGCCTCATTCTAATAGTGGGATTTTTTAATTTAAGACTAAAAATGTGTGTAGAATTACAGACTTTTATGAAGAATAAGGAACTGCTGGAGCGAGTCCAGCGAAGGGCAACCAAGAGGATTGAGGGATTGGAGCATCTCCCTTATGAGGAAAGGCTGAGAGAGCTGGGACTCTTTAGCCTGGAGAAGAGAAAGCTGAGGGGAGACCTTATTATTGCTTACAGATATCTAAAAGGTGGGTTGAAGGAGGATAGAGCCAGACTCTGCTCCGTGGTTGCCAGTGACAGGACAAGGGGCAATGGGCACAAGTTGGAACATAAGAAGTTCCGTTCAAATACACGGAAAAACTTCTTTTCGGTTCGGGTGACAGAGCAGTGGCACAGGCTGCCCAGGGAGGCTGTGGAGTCCCCTTCTCTGGAGATTTTCAAGACCCGCCTGGATGCAGTCCTGAGTAATGTGCTCTAGGCAATCCTGCTTTAGCAGGGGAGTTGGGCTAGATGATCTCTAGAGGTCCCTTCCAACTCTGAAAATTCTGTGATTCTGTGATATTTATATTCATTCTATGTCCACTCCAGTGTGTTTAACAAATTCATTATGACATTTAAGCTGCTGCCAGTGCTTCCATCCTACTTTTCTGCTGTGACTACCTTGTTCAGTGAAACAGTACTTCTAAATTTAAGAGAATTAGTAGCATTATTATTGGTCTCATCCTTCTTATGAAGTCCTTGTTGAATGATAATATTGAAACTTCTATTGGTATTAAATTTTTAAATTAATATATTTCACTTTTAGTCAGAGAAGTACTCATAAAAGTTTCAAATGTTCTAAGTGCCTTGATTTCAAACACTCATTTAAAGTTGATCTAGATAACGATAATACTTTTGCAAAACTTCCTTACCTAGGCTGAGCTAGGCTATGCAAATATTTTCTAATGCCCTATTTTGAGAGATCAGAATAATATTCTTCTTTTGAACCTAAGTTAATGATCTAGAAAGATGAATACAGGTCAGTTGCCTTTGCTGTACAGATGATTGTCATAACCTTTCTCATGTTAATACCCAGTAATCTGTGACATATCTGTTGCTGTATTATGTATTGAACAAATTATATGAAGGATTTGGGCAAAATAACGACAAATCTCCTGTATCTAAAACCTTTTATTTACTCAGAGTATTAAAGATTTCTTTTTCCCTCTGTTACAGTTACGTTGAATCTTTCTGGTTTTAAGTTTCATTTTTAGACTGTCTACTAGTCTACCAGTCAATTTAGGTTCACTTTTACATTTCACATATTATAATACTGAGTCTAGTTTCATGAGTGACACTGTGTGATGTCAGGTTCAACGATAATCGAGTGTGCTTTGAAGCAGAGTCCAGTCTGTTTGGCCTTGTTAGAGATGCGAGTGTTCCCAGGCATAGCTTTCCTCTGTAGTGTGCTCTTCTCATAAGTATATGAGAAACTTTGGATTTCAAGCAAGGCTATCCAGGTGAGGAAGGAGACGTTTGAGGAAACACGTGTTTGTCCTGGAAACAGTCAGAAAAGGAAGCAAAGTGGCATCCTAATGGAGAAGGGATGGATTAGCTTAATACCTCAACTACTTACTTATCTGCCTTCATTGATACAAAATAGAAAAGCAGTGCAAACATTCTGGCAGCTGAAGTGACAGCGAATACACTTTGCATCAGAGTATCTTAGCCTATTATTGCCGCCTGTTATTGCCTATTATCCTGCTTTTCAACTGGAGTTGAGTTCTGCCAAACCAGGTTTTTAATCAGGTGCATGTTCCAGCATCTGGCAGATTATTATTGCCATGTATCTAGTAGCAGTGAAGTTTTGTGAATAGCATATCCCACATTTAATTAATGTATTTAGCCACAAATTAGGGGGGGGATTTCTACAACTGACTTTCAAAACATGCAGAAAGAACTTTCTGCATCTATACACCCAGAAAACATGTCACAGTGAGACAAAGAAGGGATTACAGCCATGCAGCACAGCTTCAGCTATGCACCATCTGATGCGTTGTGCTACATTTTTCAGGTAATTTCATAAATTCCCCCATTATTCCCATTTATTTTATAATTAAAAATTAATTCAGTGGTTGAAAATTATCTATATTTTTTCCCTATATTTTGTTTTAATTGGAAGCCTCACCACTGAATCAATTAAGATGTATCATTACTAACACCTTAAAAGGTTGAAACTGTACCAATAAAAGTATTAATAGATTTCCAAGGTGTCATTGCTTAGCTTATTTGCAAATTAATGTATACCATGCACTTTAAGATCACAGATCCGTTACCATAAACCAAAACTGAGATACGAGTGCAAATTCTAACAGTTGGGTACTATAACTGTTGGTGCTTATTTCTTCATGCTTTACTTTAGAGGCAAGAAAGCAGAATATCCCTCCCCTGTAGAGGAGTGTAAACTAGTGTCACTAGTCACTAGTATAAATCTCATTACTTCCTTTCTATACTCTCTGTTTTGACATCACCTTTCCCAGGGCTGAGCTCAGTCACTGTACTGCAGTTTGTTCCTGGAAGGCTTAGAATCCATAAGTTATCTTTTTGCTTTATTCCCACTAGAAAAGCAAGAGAAGGATTTGCAGTTCTCCGTAAGACGAGGCACTTCTATGTCAAAATCATTATCTTCAGCTAACATTTCTTCATTTCAGATTCTTTTTATAAACTGAAAGAAAAGTGGGGGCATAGAAAGATCAACAACTTTTGAAACAAGGAAATCGGAAAATAGATAGTTTTCATTGTTTCAGGCTTTATGCATTTCCCTGGGTGGTAAATGGATGTTCTCTGCCTGTGCTTACTTTTGTTAATGAAAATTCTAGGGCATATATTCATATATTGGATGGATACGTAATATAATGGAAACAATTGCAACAGGACTAGAGAGTCTATTCCTGCCTCTTCGTCTGTGTCTGAAAACGTCCTTGTATGGTGTATTTACAGTTTTCTTTTAATTAAGCTTACATAGAATTCTAGTTTAAAAATCATGTATATATGAGAGTGTGTGTTTATTCAGTTATAGAAAGGAGACAATTAAAATAAAACCAACATCATCTCCTCTCTTTCTCATTTTAAATCAATGTTTTATGACTGTATCGCCTCTTACTGAGTCAGCAGAAAATACAGATATGATAAAAAACAAGTTTTGACACAATCCCATTCCAGTCACATTCTTGTTACCAAAAGGCAGGACTATTCTGCAGATGGAGTTACTGTAAAACTGATGTGTATTAATTGGAAATTTGAACTTGGACTGTAGTTATCAATAGTTTTATGTCCAGCTGGGGAAGGCGTAACAGAAGTGTCTTAAATAAGAGACAGGAGTTAATTATTCCATTCAGCAATGCTTCAGTTGGGATAATACTAATCATATTTTATTCTTTTGGAACAAAGCATATCTCCTAATTTCTGTATACAGTAATCCAGTCTGTCCTTTTCATGGATGTTTTTCTGTACATATACTATTTTTCTCCTATGCCCTGGTTTCCAGAGGGAGAAAAGTGGTATGATTTAATTTAGGCCAGAGTTGCAGCACACTCTAATTAGTGACACAGACACCGTACTCAGTTTGTAGCGACACTTTTAAGGAAGATCTGGACAAATTAAAAATCAACAAAGAGGTAGAATAACAGCAGAAAACAGAGGCTTACAAAACGTGGCCTGTGGGTGAAGTTTAAAAGAAGTGTTTGTTTAGAATTTGTGTTTGTTTAAATGAACAAAGTCTGGGAGGAAACATAATAGAAGTCTTTGTGTATATAAAAAGTTGTTATAAATAAGATGGTTATTGCTTTTTCTTTCCTTTTTTTTTTTTGTTTTGGTTTAATTTGCTGGGAGACCCATTTAGGCTACACATGAGGGAGAACTTTGCTATAAAGGTAGCTAGGCACTGTAGCAGGCTACCCGTGTACGTTAAAGAATCTCCCTTCCTGGCAGTTTTTAAGACAGGTTAAATACACATTTGTCAGCAGTAACCTAGATTTATTTAACCTACCCAGGACCAGAGGATCTACTCTAGCCCTGCTTTTTATGACGCCATAATTAAATGTGAGGATGCAATATACCGTCTAGTCCTGAGTAAAACATACTGAGAGGGAACACTTGCACTGACCTGTTCTTCAGCCTTTTGTCTGTGAACATCTTCTTTTATGGGAAGAGCTCACCATGTTAGAAAATCACAGAGAATGTGGATTATGTAGTGCTTCACAAGAATCCCTGATAAAATATAATATGGACTTTGCTCTGAGGCAGAGCTGCAGCATGATTAACTAATTACTGTTCAGTGAAACTTTGTCTACTCTCTGTACATCAGTGATATACGCGTGCCATGTATCAGCCTCTGTGCACCTACTGCCTATCCTGATTTCCAGAATGGCAGAACAGCTGGTTTCCATTCCCTGCTGCTGCTTTCTCCTATTCCAGCTGCCGCACTCAAATAACCTCCCTTCCCAAGTGGACTTCATATGGTTTGAAAGGGACTTAATGTACCTCAGTGCATAGGGAACTTTTGATGCATATTTCATCATGTTTCAGTTCTTTCTACAGGGAACACTGCATGTATAACAGATGTTCCCTGACTACTACCCTTTCCTGAAGGTGACATGCCCTTTTTTGTGTTTCATCTCTAATGTATATGGAGCTGGTAGTGTCTGCGTGGTACTAAAAAAACGCTGCTCCATAGCTGCCCCTGTGCTGCATGCCAAGCTATATTTAATTCCATCTGCTCCCCTCTGCAGCACGAAATGGAGAGGAGCATATGCCCAGTATAACCAAGTCATACTGTGGCACAGAAGAAAAACCCCTTTATTTAAGACAAGTAAATGTATTTTTTAAATTTAGGACCATATTCTTCCAGCTTTTTATAAAAAAAAAACCCTGTCTCATATAAGTCAGTGGGAATGTTCATGTGACTACCTGTCAAAAATCCTTCATGTCTTAATATTTCTTTTAATATTAGTAGTGTATATGTATTTGTAGCATGTGTGTGTTTATATATGTACACACACTCATGCACAAATACAGAAATAAGACATTGTTAACTGATGTCCCTTAAAATTTGATTTTGTAATCTATATAAATCTGTATCTTTAGAGTATGGAAAATTGAAAGCTTTAAAACATTCTACGCTTGTTTTAAAACTGTAAACATGAGAACAATTCACAAATTTGTTTACATAAAAACCACTATTTTCATCATAAAGCTTGTTTTGGGAAAGTACAATACTGAGGCAAAGCTGTCAATCTAAAATATAGTACACAGTTCAAAAACAGTATTTAAAAATTGAAGAGGTTTTTATATAGTTAGTAATGTATAGTACTGTACAGATAATGTACATATATAACATTATATATATAACAATATAATCGTAGTGTCTGCTTAAATATTCTAGGGATGCACACCTTGGATTTTTAGAGACTAGTCTATCAAGTTAACCATTTCTCAGAGTTTTGAATTAAATTCTTCACACAGAATTTTATTATCTGACCCATTTTTGCTTGAACAAACGAGTGTAGTTCTTACATAAAAAGTGCAATTTAAGTTGAACAACGGACATGATCTCTAGGCAGTTACACAGTTAAAACAACCTTCCAAGCTCTGAGGCAAACATACAGACTAAAAGCAACAGAAACACAGGTGGAGTTGTGTCTGTTCTCATACTGGGAAGAGACTTCTGCAGCATATCTGTAATCTGCGTGGCTTAGGGAAATGTATATTGGATTTGTGTGCACTGCTGAATATGAATAGTCCTGTGGTATTTCTTTTCTATTTCACCAGTTTGATTTGATACCCTATGGTATTTTATTGTTGTAAGCAAAGTTCACATAAAGACAATGCCAGTCTATATGTCTATTTAAAAAAACTTTTTGTCTTTTTTTTCCCCCCAAGATATATAAAATTCATACTGCACCTTTATAATAATTCAGAAAGTACCAGCTTCACATTTCTTTTACAGGAATATTTTACTTACAGTAGAAATTTTCCACGTGTAATGTGGGAAATCATATTATGTGGTCCTAACGATGTGTCATTTTTGGGCAGCAACTCCTAAAAAGGACCAATATTTTTCTTTATGAAAAAACTGCAAAATAGTCTATGAAATCAATTTCTGTCAAATTGTCAGCCTGATTTCTTTTATAGACACAGTATTTCCCCATAGGCAAATAATTTCAAAAAAGGCAAATTAAACCAGTTTAACTAAAATATCTTTAAGATTTCTGTCTATGTTATAAAACATAGGAAGTTGAATGTGACCCTGAGTTATGTCAGGTACCACTTTCTTTTCTCTCTGTTCTCAATTCAAAGGTTTATGATGCAACAGTACCTGGCTGCTACCCAGGTAGGCATACCTGGGTGCATAGGAAAGGCAGGCGGTTTTGAGGGGAAGTCATTGATTAGAGAGAGATGGAGAAAGAAAACTAAACCGAACACTATAGCCACTGCTGCAAGGAAAGCTTTAAACCCATCTTAATTTGTCAGTGTGCTGTAGCTGCTTTTTGCTTCTTAAGAGTGCCCAGAGTAGGGAGAGCACACTACTGAACTGGACCGTAAAAATTAAAGATGATGTAAAGTTAATACTGCATATCCTTGAATCACTGGAAATACCATATAATCACAGAATTGTCTGGGTTGGAAGGGACCCTTAAGATCACTGAGGACAACCATTAACCTAACACTGCCAAAACCACTGCTAAACCCTGTTTCTAACCACCACATTTCCCCATCTTTTAATACTGCCAGGGATGGTGATTCAGCCACTTCCCTGGGCAGCCTGTTCCAATGTTTGATAGCCCTTTCTGTGAAGAATTTTTCCCTAATATACAGTCTGAACCTCCTCTGGCACAACTTGAGGCTATTTCCTCTTGTGTCCTGTCACTTGTTACTTGGGAGAATAATAGTATAAAATATTTTTTCTTTGGCATTCAGGATTATAATAAACAAATAAGGACATTCTCAAAACATATATTTGGGTGGAATTACACTGTAAAGTTCACATAATGATGTATGGTAAAATACATTCCAGCTTGCAACTGTCCCTGAAGCAAGCATTATTACATTAACTCAGGACACTTAAATTTAACATTTATAGCAATTTTGAAACAATAATAAAAAAAAAAAGAGTAAATTTTAAACAAGAGTATCAAAAACTTTGAACCATGTAGTAAAGACCATGTCAGTTAACACTGTATGGTTATTTCAAGATAAGAACAGAATTTAAATAGTTTGGACTTCTGAAATAAATCTTATTTCAACATTTTCTGGTTTCATGATATTTATTGTGAAAATAAAATCCCACAAGATGTTTAAGCCTATTATTGATATATAGTTATAAAAGTTGCGGATTTTGCTTATGGATACCTTTTCTGTATACAGAACTACTTATAATATCCATATTTTTGTTACATTCAGAGTCTATTTATTCATTCCTTATGATTAATGTTTAATTCTATTCCTTTGTTTTTAATTTTATGGGATTTATTTTGTGTACATTCATATTTTTTCTTAGTCTATGGAGAATGGCAGGAATATACACGTTGCTAGAATTTGAGTCTCTCAAAGACAGGTTAGATGATCAATGAAAATTGGGAATCCAGCTTCCTCTTGCTTTTAAGAAATCTTACCCCATTTATAATTCACTATTATTTTACAGTGATCTCAGGAAATATGTAACCTCTATAAATAGGCCTGAAAATTTATTTGCTGTTTAAAAGATGTTGTTAAATTCTTTAAAGACATAGCTTCAGATGTTAGTAGAATTACAGATCATTGTAAATTTATTACATTTTTGCAGCTTTTCACAGGTATACATGACTACAGTAGCTGGCTCATCATTTATTAAAAAGACGACTCATATTTAAACTTTTTACAAGCACATTTGAAAGATTACTACTATACTGCTGCTTTCCTTATTTTAAACTTGATTCATTTTCTGTTATACAGAAGTATGGAAAGACAGAGAGAAAAAGAGAAAGAAAAAAAGAGAAAAAAATATTAAAAGTTTAAGGTATGGGAAGATAATATGTAACAGAGGAGAAAAAGGCAAGTAATCAAAACATGGATTTCTTAAGAAACAAGAAACTGCCCTACTGTTAGAGGTAGTGTGCTTTTGATGAATTTAACTCTTTGCCAAAATTGATCAAAATTTGTATTTTTCCTATGCACTAGCTGCAATCAAATAATTTAAACTGGAATACATCCCATATCAGACAGATGCTTGTGGTTTTGCAGTGCAGGTTCATCAGTGTTAGACTGGTACCACCTTGCCCGTTTTGAACTAACACAGTACGATATTATTTATTGTTATAAAACAACAAAACATAACTTTTTATTTTTAATCCAATGCCAAGTAGCACCATTCTTTTGCATAAGCTTTTGTAGCTGAACAAAACTAAAATACTTCCTCAAAACACAGATGATATTTTTACTTAGGATTTCATTAATTTTGTTCAGTTTACTGTCAAGATATGGGAACAGAGTACTTTGGAAAATACAACAGAAGTAAAAAATTTTGAAGTTCAAGACAGCTAAAAATACTCCTCACAAGCTTAATAAAACCCCAAAAATACAAGTGTACTGCATCTTCTTTCAGAGTGAATTTTACATTTCCAAAGTAGATTCAAAACTAAGACTCAGATTTTCTCCTAGATATTTAGTCCTTTATAAGTAGAAGGAAACTGGAAAACCTAGACCTTAAGGTTTTGCTAGTTGAGGAAAAGAAAAAGAAAATTTAACATCCCAAACCTTTACATTTTCAACCCTGTTGAGGGAAAGAACAGTTCTCAAGTTCTGAGGAACCTTGTCCCTACCATTTCACCTACCATCTTACCTACCTCTGAGCTAGTTACCCTGATACCTTATAGTTAATTAGTTCACGAGCACTTTAGGATTAAGGAGGAGATCAATAGGCACTTCTGAAGCATGACTCATTTGACCTGTTTTAGATGAACCACACCCTTAAATGCTCTTTCCTCTCTACTGTCAGTAAAAGATGACTAACTCAGATGTAGTTCAATAGTAGTAGATATGAAAGATGAATTGCAGTTCAGTGTTTCTGCAGGAACCAGCTTTTTGCACACTGGCCATTGTTTATCAGAGCTTTTTGGCTTCCATGTCTCTTATTCATGTTTTAAGTGTTAATGGTTCCAGCCCAAATTTGTTCTGAAGCCATCATCATTAATTTATTCAGCAAACCTTTCCAATTTCATCAGAATCATGATGTGGAGGTGGTGATTCTCTCTTCCATGTGAGAAATATGATTTCTATTTGCATAGCTGTTGTTCCCTCTTCAATGTATTTGCAGTTGGGAACTGTTTCTTCACTCACAAAATTGGGTTCATGTGTAAGGTTTATAGGTTTTGATGCTTTGCTTAAATATTCATCTGTTTGGCTTCATCTTTTGAATTCTTATGGCCAAATTGATGGCGCCAGAAGCAATAAAGAATAGTGTGCTGGAAGTTTAAAATTAGAATCTGAGATCAACCTGTACTTTGGCTTCTAAAAAGTCCTGTGTGCTGAAATGCTTTACTGAAGTAACTCACAAAAAAGGAAAGCGATGGTCTTAGATTACACAGACTTCTACTTAAAATCAAAATAAATTAACATATTTTTCTGACGGCAGGAACTATTAAAATTTAAGTTAATTAAATACCAAGGGATGAATAAAAACATATTAATTTAAGGATTAACCGCTATATAAGATATCTGTACCTTACACAGTGTTAATCTTCAGTAATTTTTTATCATTTGGTTAGTTGAAGTAATTCATGATCTTATTAAACATAACTTCTTATTACAACTAAGGCAGTTCTTGTATGTTCATTAAATAGCAATGGTTTCCGGAATAGCTGTTAATCCCTGGCAAATACATTTAAGAATCAACTGGCATTTCATAAACATACAGTAACAATCCTATTAAGTCTAAGTAAATATTTGTTTAAGATACTTAGGGTCTATCCTGTTGTATCACACTGACTGTAGTATGTGCCATTATTGGTGGTAAGGTGAGGTTTATCTGCAGGAGTACACATGCCTCTGTCATCTCAACTCCATCGCCAGAGCCAGATGCTGGAGATGTCACACATGCTGGCACAAAGAGGTCTCCTTCTAACCTTTCTGCACTGTGTCCCTGAAAGAGATAAACTAAACTAAATATATATTCGTATAGCTATGTGACTGCCAGAGTTTTCTGCCGAATAGCTGTGTGAACTGGGGTTGTCGGGGTTTTTTTCGCACTTGTAGGTGACCTGGTTTTGCCAGCAATACTTCACAACATAGATCTTGTCTCACAAGTTGCTATTCAGCATCAGTGTTATTAGTAGTGAACATAGACTGCTTCGTACAAGGCTCACACAGATAGAGATTGGGCTGTATTTTTGGCAAATTGAACGGGATTGTCAAGAATGCATTAGGTACCTTCTTATGTTCAGTGTAGCCCTAATAACAATTATTTAACTCTGTAAGTGCCCCTCAGAACTGTATCAGAGAGTAAATCGTGTATGTTGTACATCAGTCAAATATTTTTTACTGTCTTTTGCTTTTATGTTTGCTGTTTCAGCTTTGTTGACTGATAAACAAGTAGTGGAGTAAACATTCCATCTGGACTTTTTTTTCCTCTCAAAGTAGTGAGTTTGCTTTGCAAAATTTGACTACTTTGTTCTGATAATTTTCCTTTTTTCTTATCCACAACACAACCTTTCCTTTAAAAAAAAATAAATTATTTAATTACTTTAACTGAGGAAGAGAAGATGGAGAATACATTTAGAACAAAAACATACAAACAAAACCCTCCCGTTTTATAACTGTTTTGTTTTGTGAAACCCTTAAGTAGACAGTTTTTAATGACTGAAAATTCTATTTCAGAAATGATGGGAAATTTAATTCAGTTTAAGATCCTATTTTACTATTTTATGTGTTGCTATTCACAGTTAAATTTACAGTTCACAATAGGTTTCAAGTTTATCTAGTTTATGTAATGGGAAGGCAAAAGTGTGTTTTATTGGATGTAGTATCAACCTTTTTTTAATTTGAGGCTTTACACAGCTTTTCATATATCTGTGTGTTGTTTTGTACCATTATACATGAATAGAGTCAACAATGACCAATTTAGTCCCTCAACATTGTTTCTGATTTGGGCTTTAGACACCTCAGCTTTTTGAAAGTTAACTAAGTTTTTTATTTCCTTTCATAGAAAGTAATCAGAAAACTTCATTCTAATAAATGTAAGAATTAAATGTTCTATTGTTGAAAACAATAGAACAGATAAGATTTTTAAAAGGAAGTTCAGCTTAAAACAATAATTTAGTAATACTAGTGATCATATTAAAAAGCTATTGAAAGGGTAGACAAATTTTCTATTTTACCTTTGAAATTTTTAACTGTACTTTCTGTGACTTTCCATAATTCTGGTCCCATATCGCTATTCTAGCGCAGTCTATAAAATGTTACTCCTGTAAAATGTATCTTATCTGGTGCAGTCATGCAGTTAGCTACATATGCATTTGATTTTGAAACTAAATTCTTAATAAGGAATTATTTTAATTTTTCTGGTGCAGATATTTTAATATCTTTTATTAAACTGAACTAAGCTAGTACTTAAAAATAGCACCCTGACATTCAGAATAATGGATATGAAAGCAAAAGTAATAAAAATTGCTGGGAAGGTACAGTGCAAGCACTGATTCAGCGACTACCACACAGATTTAAACATTTTCTTTATTATGTAAGATATTAATCTGCAGGAATTTAAAAACATATGAAAACAACCCTGTCTAGTAAGGGTTGAGACGTGGAAGTCACTGTGAGGTAACAAAGTACAACTCATCATGCAGTCTAGGGTAACTGTACTATATGTATGTCCTTCACTTATACCAGCTGAAGGTAATTCAATCATCCACCTAGATGTAACATCTGAGTCACCTTGTGGAATTTCCTGTCACTCTTCAGCAACTGCACAAAGACTTTAGGACAATTACACCCCTGTGCAACTAAGGGTCTAAAAAAAAATAATGCAAGAAAATAAAAAAAGACATTTTTCCATCAAATCCAGGAGGATTTTTGTTCCATGAATTTGTCTAATTGCATGACGAACCCTTTGCAGCCATAATTTCCTGCGCAATGAACTGCACAACTTACATAAGTGTGTGCACAAATATATCTCTGTGGATTGAAACCTGCCACCTGATAATTTAATTGGCAGTGCTTTGTTCTTGCTTTAGGAGAAACAGTAAATAAGTGTTTCCTATTAGTCTTCTCGGTGACAATCACAATTCAAAAATCTTTTCATATTTTCCCTTTGTTGTGTTTTCTCCAAGCTAAAAAATCTTAGTCTATTTAATCTCTTCTCTTACGAAAGCCTTTTCATAACTTTGATCATCTTTGCTGCCCTTTTTTATCTTTTCAGTTCTATTATATTCTTTTGAACATGGCATGAACAGAACTGCATACAGAAGTCTAGACACAGCAGCTGTGGATTTAAACAGAGTAATGTTTTGTGTTTTAATCTCAATTCCTTTTCCAAGATTGCTTCTTATTCGAACTGATTCCTTGATGAGCTACGAGCTGTCATCTTCATTTAACTGTCCAGAATAATATCAAGATTTGTTTAAGAGTACATACTTTGTATATTGAGAATTGTTAGGTTTTTTTGTGTCATGTACATTACCTGCATTTGTTGACACTGAATCTCATGTGTCATTTTATCGCAGTAATTCAATAGCATGACATCTATCTGCAGCTCGTCACAATCACTCTCAGATTTTACTACTCACATTTGTCTGGTACTAAAGCTAATTTAAATGATAGTGTTATAACAGTCCAATTTCATATTTGGGTCCATATGGTCTTCTGATTTGTTAGGCGTCATTTTACCTATTTTCTCTAAAATTTAGTCTATTAATCTTTCAGTTATCGGCAGTTCTTATGACTCATATCTATCTCCAAAAATAACTACATTGTGGGAATCTCCCTAGGCTCCTTCTTTTCAAACCTTTTTTCCGTTGCTTTCTTCTTTTTTTTTTTTTTTTTTTTTAATTGAGGGGTGGGTACTTGTGATCTTATCTTCTTTCAGTGTTGTATTATATGCTGATTTTCTGTCAGCTCTACTGATCCACTCGTTCTCTGACAGCCTTTCATTTTTTTCTGATTTTTTTGTAAAAATTCTCCTTGTTACTTGCTATGTCATGAAAAAAATATCTTCAAAACCTTTTCCATCCTTCCCTACAGTATTGTAATATTTTATTTTTTTGACTTTATGCATTTTTCTTTTCCCAATTTGCACACAGTTCCCACTTTTTTAAGAGTATCTTTTTACTTCTAATGGCCTCCTTTACTATACTGTTTCACTTTGCTGGCTATTTTTCCGTCCTTTAAAAGTGTTTTTGATAAGTGGTATACAGTTACTCTGAACTCCTAATACAGTATCTTTAAGCAGTCTGTCATGCTATCTGCAAGCATTTAGTCTTTTAGATGTCCTTTTCAAATTCCTTTTAAAAAGCTTTGTCATGTTCAGGTAGTTCCCATTTTTTAAGTTAAATGATACTGTAGTCATTATTTTTGCCTTTTTCTTTTCTATAAGAGACATTGAATTTGAGTGCTTTATGGCCAGCATTGCAGTGTAGCATGTAGATAATTACATTTTCAATGTGGCCTATTGAATGCTAAAAAGTAAATCAAGCAAAGAATGTTTATCCTCTTGTGAACTCTTCAACTAGTTGTTTTAAGTGCAATGTACTTCATCGTTCCTATATAATTTGTATCTTGGCATTATAATTACACTGGTTTCCGCTGGGCATTTTCTTTCTACTGCCTCTGTGAGGTATCTGTTACATCACATTCCTCACTTAGAACCAGCTGCTGCAGTTCTTATTTTTTAGACTTAAAAACCATATAGAATCAAGTAAATATTTGGGTTTGGTCTGGTTACCAATTTTTGTGTGCCACTGTTCAAATGGGATTTCACTTGCTGAAGTTTTTCTTTGCTATTCCCTCTCCAAATATGGTTAATGTTTACTCTAGGTTTTTTTTCCTTTTTAAGCGTACAGTTTGTGACTTCACTCTAGGTGACAAGTTATCTGAGATAACGTGCTTTTCTATGCATGACACTTGTCTGTAATTTAAAAGCACGCTCTTATAACCAATTTAAATGTCTCCAGCCTTTTTTCTACACTAGCTTGTATGATACCTACCCTTCTTGGATGTGTTCCATTCATTACAAACATTTCGTTGATTACTAATGAAAGCATACTCTCCTCTTAGATAAGTCAATTTTCAACCCGAAGTAGTATATGAGCTATAGTAACTAAAATTGAAAAGTAGAAATAGAATCTTTGCAGAAATGTGAAAATGTTGCAGAAATGTGATGTCATTTTCAATTATTTCTTAGGCCATAAGAGAAAGACAGAAAAAAAAAAAAAGAAAAAAAAAGACACATTTATTCCAAATCAATTATAGAGAGATCCATAACTGTCTCGTTTTCATTTTGAATTTTATCCTTCACTTGTGATTCATTGACTGAAGTCTGTCTCTTCGTAATGAATTTTTATGAAACAGAGACTTGATTGTTATACCTGTTGCTAATATTCAAGTAAAAATGCAATGTTTTGATTCCTTTTTCTGGAAAAAAACCCACATTATATTGGTAGTCTCCAGTGACTGCCACTGATTTCTTATTTTTGTCCCCTTCTGATTTTTATTCTAACACTTCTTGGGAATTTTTGCAAATAGAAATAACATTTTTAAGTACATGTAGTGGCAATGTCCATTTTTGCTTGGTATATTAATAATAATGCACATCAAAGGTAATATTTTAATGATACTTTTTAATGTTCCTTTTTTACACAATTAGCCAAATGCCTATTTTAAGCTTGTTCCTTACCCTGTTTTCTTTTTGTGTTTCCTCACCATTGGTAAAATACTTTTAGAGATCTTTCACAAGTTATTGCTGCAGAATTCCACTCAGGAATGAAAACATCCATTATCACTACTATTTTTTCTCATTCTAGCACAAGTCTTAGTGGTTTTGTCTTTTTCTACACTGGAGCAACTGTGAAAATTAGTCCAAATTAACATTACAGGTGGATTAGTCAAATCACTTTAAATCTCTTTATAGATATCTTTATTTGGGCTTAAAATACTCTTACTTTGGCTGAACTTTAATCAGTTCCAAACTAAATGAGAGCAAAGTAAATCAGGAGCATGTAATTTCTTAACGGAATAAGAATAAAAATAAGGAAAATAATAGGAGTATGACAATAAGAGTGTAAGAATATCCACATAGTGGTTTAATGGGATTGAACAAATCTTCTTTAAGTTCGCCTGTTCAATTGATAAGGATTAATTTTCCAGTGTTTCAGGGTAGCTTCAGTTGGACGTACATGCGCTCTGGTGTTCATCAATGCACTATAGAAGTCTTTTGTCTAAGCACTACCTTAGGCTGCTTGTCCACCTAAACAGTGTTTCAGGGTAGCTTCAGTTGGACATACATGCGCTCTGGTGTTCACCAATGCACTATAGAAGTCTTTTGTCAAAGCAATACCTTAGGCTGCTTGTCCACCTAATGTCTACTCCTGCTTTATGGACTGCGGTGGGATCTCTTTGGGTTGCTGTGGCTCCTAACTAGGCTGCCATAGCTTCTTGGGGTGTGCTGCAGCTTCATGGCTGGGTCTAGTAAAGGGAGAGTCAGAAGACATAAAAGAAACATATTGGTAATCCATCTTTATTCATTGTTGCTCAGATGTGGTCAGGCAAAACCCTCATAGTCTTACTTTGTGCAAATAAACCACAGGTACTGTGACCCCAAAACCAGGCTCCATGGTCTGGCCACAGACATATTTGTAGTCTCTTTTACCCTGCAGCACAGAAAAGTTACCTGCTTTTGTAACTACTGAGACTCTTTTTCACCCAGAATTTCTGTGAAGGTCCAAGGTGACATCCAATAAAAGCATAAGACTAAGCAGAAGGATCACACAGCCATGATTCCTGACTGTGCTAATTTCTGAATCGTGTCTGAAACAACCTGGCAGAATGATAGCTGCCCCAGGCCAAAGGTGTGCCCAGTATCATTCCAGCTGCATGAACATTATAGGTAGAGTAGTTCCTGCTGTGGCACTTTTACATTTACTAACGCAGATCCATCCAAAGAATACATAGAGAAGGAATCAACATTTTGAGCTCCACAGAGTGTCGCTCACGTTTTCTTAGACAAGGGTAGGAACCTCTCTGTATCTGAGAGGTTTTACATTTTTTCTTAGATTCTCATTCAATATATATTCCTGTGGTACCTTAAGAAAAGCAAGCTTCTTTCCATTTCTGCTTTAAAAAGAGGTTACAATAAAACATGAAACTTGTGGAATATTTGACCCAGTCATGTCCCGTTAATAGCTTGCTTGCTGATTCAAACGAGCAATGCCATCAGTCCTGTATTCAGGATTTCCTTACTGAAAAGAACAAAACAGGTCTGAATGTAAAGCTATGGTACACTGCACTGTCAGGTTGAACAGCTCAAAGGTAGACAAGGATACCTGCAACTCTGTTCAGCTGAGCTTGAATTCCACCCTGATGCATGCTGAGAATTAGCATTATATGCTTTATTCTCAGTGGTGACTGCCAGCCGTGTAACTCTTCAAGCATATCCTGCCATTTGTTCTATCCAGCAGAAATGGTTTTGATTTCAAAACAGCTCTTCCAGCTATTTTGTGGGAATAGTGTGCAAGGAGAGTGAGTTTGGACAAACAATAAATAAAAACTGACAATAGTGTTATATGAAGGGAAACAAAATTGCTCCCGTTTCCTTCTAAAATGTGTCAGGATGTAAAAAATGTTAGTCATACTTCTATTGAAAAGACAAAGAAAGACCTGGTCTAGTGGAAGGTGTCCCTGCCCATGGAAGGGGGTTGGAACTAAATGATCTTTATAGTCCCTTCCAACTCTAACCATTCTATAATTCTATGATACAGCACATTCATTTTATTAAGTACAGTATGCTAAAGTCCATAGGATTCAGATCTTACCTACTCCTTAATCACATTTCCAGGGGCCTCTTTTCACAGCCTGTGAGAACCAACAAACTTAATCACTTAAATATCGATGCGACCAAACTGTGAGATCTGCTTGTGCTCAACTGCTTACTGGGACAAAATCCAGGATGGGACCCCACACCTCTGTTGAATACCTTTTTATCTCATTGCACCCTGGTTTCCATTAGAAGAATGGGAATTATTTATGTGGAAGGTGAGCCGGAGACAATATGTGTATCCCAGTAGATGCGCACCATGCAAGTTTGATGTTGCCATGGAGGTGTTAATGACAGGCTTGGCTTTCCAACCCTTAGCTTACAGATGTGGCATGTTTTATTTACTGCTGTTTAGTTTCAGTTTTTGTTTACTTTCATGATTGGTATTGGTTTGATTACTGTAGGAGAATCTGACCGGAGCCCCGGTTTATTTCTTGTGATGTGTCTTTTCCATCATATGACAGCCATCAACTGAGAACATTTTATTTCTAGTCTTGAGAGCTTCACTCTTGTGAGAGTGGCCTAGAGGGACACAGCTGTCTCATTGTGCAGTGAACAGAGAATTATCCTCAGATGCATCCTGCTCAGCAAAGCCTTAAATATTATGGCCAGGTTCTTGAACAGGCGTTGAAAATAAATTGAGAACTGGTGGAAAAAATAAATTGTTGATATCATAGGTTGTGGTAGCTTGTCCTTTTAAACAACTAATTTTCTTGTTCTGTGCATATTATGCTTGTATTCCCGATTCTGATTTCTACATTGTGCTAACTACGACAGTATGAGCAGGAAGAGATTATCACGCTGATGGTTGCTATCAAATCCAACTTTAGAAAAAAAGACAATATTTCTTGAGGTAAAAATGAGGAATTCCTGTTCCTTTCTTTGCATGTCTAATGAGATCTTGAGACTTTGTCCTACTTGAGTAAGCATATAGTATATAATTTAAGGAAACAGAAGACATTTGTAACATATAGATATTCTGAATGTTCTATTTTCTTCCATCATCACATCCTTCTGCAGCTGGCTGACCTTGAACCAACTATTTATTGCCCTTTAGATTTTGTGACATCTTTGTGATGACATTAATTCAGAAGTAGACGTAAGGCTAGGGTCCATCATTTTGTGGCTCATAGCAGCTGTACCTATACTGTCTTTGTAAGGTATGTAGGAAGCATGTAACTTGTGGTCCCAGGTTGCATGGCGAGACTCGTGTCCCCACTGGGAAGAATTCACATCTTAGAAATATCTTTTGTGACCAGCTTTCTTCGGCAGTGACAATTCCTAGGAAAGTATTAATGTGTTTAAAACAAGAAGGGAACTTTAACATTAAAGGGAGAGATAAAAATGTGAGTGACTGTCCACGATAAGTGCTAGCTCCTCGTGAGCACATGGTCCATCACAGTCTCTCCAATGTGAGAAAGTTACTTTCACAATTTTAAGTTGTCTAAATCAGTTAAACTGTCCTGGTTCCATCAACATGTTATGTTCCCCTTTCTCCAGCTGGGGATTTTAAAGGAGAGAGGGCTTATGTGGTCCTGCAGCAAGCCAGTTCAAGAAGATGAACTGACAGAAAACTATTTGGTTTTTTTTTCTGTTCTTTTAGCCAGTTGAACCTACTCACCATAACATTAAAAATGGGTAGAAACAGATTCAGAGTGGATGCCAGGCTTAGCTTTACATATTGTGGAACCACAACCTAAAGAAAGGAGAAACTTCTTTTCTAATAATGTTTCCTAGCCCAAAAGGTCAGGAATCCACACTGCAAAGCTGCTTAAAGCAAAACAAAAAGATGGCAACTGACATGTTGTTTTTACACCTCTGGGTAAAAATCTTATTTTTGACCAAATGAAGAAGAGGACAGTTACTTTAGCCCGTTGAGGTTTATACAGTTTTCTGGAATTAGACACATAATGGCATAGAATTTTTTATGTGTATGTTCACAGATGCTGCAACAAAGAAAAAAAAAGGTCTTAATTAATCTTTTTAAAAAATCATCCTTTGAATAAGAGTTCCTGATAGATATAGACAAGATGTTGCAAGCTAGTCTCAAATTATTTTACAATATTTGTTCCTGCAATTTTGTCCTATTTTATTTTATCTTTTTAATGTAAGTTACTTGTTTGCATGCAGCTTGAATGAATGCCCATTCTGAGCATGCAAAAAATGTAGGTCTTAAAGTTTAAGCAGTAGGTTAGTTTTTCAAATCAACCAACCAGAATTACAGCAAGATGGAAGCTATCGTAGCGTAAAGTATGAGACATCAAACTCTTAAATGGAATGCATTCATATTACATCATATTTTAAAGGAGATATCTTAATTATAAATCCTATTTACAGATAAGGGCTTAAAAGTTTCACTATTATTCATTAATTTTTGTTTTATGTTTCTATTACAGGCCTAATCAGATTACAAGTCCCCTTTTGCTAGTAACTACCCAAGCAAATGTGTACTTTCATCATTCTGGGCTGATCAAATGGTGCAGATTTCTGTTCAGTTTTTACTTCTGTTTAGAATAATGACTTTATGTTCTCCCATCTTAAATTGGACAATTGCAAGAAGGATATCAAAGAATAATGTGTTTTTCTTGAAAACCATGAATGGCTACTGTGAAATTACTTGTTTCCCAACAGAAAGTTCAGACTTGTACTACACACAAAAAAAAAAAAAGAAGAAAAAAAGGAATTTTAAAGATTCCAACTTCTATAGCAGCCAGATTTTACAAACAAAATATAAGTGCAGACACAATGCACCTGGTCAAATGTATTAAAAATCCTAAGGTGCTAATAGCAAACTTCAAAATTATTTTTATTTAAGGAGTCCAGATAAAGAAGGTAGACATTCCACTTCTAGAGCATGAGGTTTCTTAATGTCTCTAATATTAGCGGAGATATTTTATGAAAGAACTATAAATGGAAATCTGCATTGGGAGGGATATCTAGTTCCAATAGGGGTGTAAGACTGAAATTTTCCCCTTAGTAGAAGAAGAAGAAAAAAATCAGACATGAGGACTGCCAGTACTTACATGTGTTTAAATTCTTCTCACATCTCCAGTTGATTGACATCTTCAATAAGCTGTTAATGACCCACTCCACTTGCTTTAAATGAGCCTTAAATTTTTAGATCTGGTGTAGTTTTGTACGAAGTTGGAATTAAGTAGATTTAATTGCCTTTTTTCAGTTTTTGTTTTTGTAATTCATCATTCAAAGGAACAGTATGCTTTGCCATTGTAATAAAGTTCCTCAGTAATCTTTTCTTTGATTTGAGTTCTAGATGCAAAACTGTGTACTAGTTATAATGAATCAGTATTCCCACCCAAGCTAGGCTGTGTGTGTTAGGTACCAGTTATTCATAAAATAAGAGCTTTTCTCATGCTGGCGTTCAGTGTTTTAAAGTAGTAATTTAGCAGCTGTCTTGGATAGGGCTGTGAGCATGTTGGAAATCAAAGGTGACTCTGGTGTTGTTCATGAGATGGGTTGGTACTGCATTTTTATTAGCTTATTTGCTTTCCTTGTACTTTGATAGTTTTAGTCCCTGGGGCACAGAGCTGAGAAATATAGATTGTAACTATCATGCCAGATAAGGAAAACAACGTAAGTGATGATGCAAAATGTATTGTCTCTGGCAGTGAACAAGCAGAGACTGGCTTGTGTAAAACAAATTTTTACAGTCTGCCTGTGATGGGCTATTCTCACCACAGTGATACCTGCTGAGCAGCTGTGTTATATTTAGTTGCATTGTAACATTTCTTTCAAGAAATGAATTACATATCTGTAGAGAAGTGATGGTACGGGCAACCACGGCTGTCAGTATGCAGTCGACATTTTATATTCAGGCATAAACTTCTATACTGGTGCCAGACGCTAGCTAATCTGTGATTGTGATAGCAGAAAAATATTGGCAAGAGGGCTGGGAAGTGGGACATCAAAGCGCCTATCAGTGTAAGACTTTATTGCTGCAGAACGAATAGCACATGATCTTTCCCCACTAGGAATGAATAAAAACTTAGAAGACGTGATAAGTAGTGAGGTATTCTGCTTCCGTTCATGTTGGGCATTCATATGGGCAGTACTTCGCAATATGAAATCTGAACTCAGTCTTCTGATGTGGGCTTATTAACAATATCGTCCTGGAATCTGTATGCAGTCAACTTTCCACAAATATTTATGCTAGAATATATTTACATAAAGTGGAGTGTATAGAACTGCAGATTTTACATGTGGGATATGGAGAATGGCAGTCCATATGATCTCGAGCAGACAACAGATCCCCCATGCCTCTCTGCATAACCTCTGCAGTCTGTACCTCCCTTCAGAAGGAGGATAGCTGTGTATTGCACTTATCTGGTAGACCACACTTTAGCCACTGCACTTTGGAGGGAAGGGAGTATGCCATTAGCTGAGTTAAAATGAAATACAATATCTGGTATAAAGTAATCTCTGTGCTCTCAGTGACCTCATCCCTGCAAGGCAGCAGCTAATCAGCGTTATCTGGTGGGGTCTTTCTATTATGTCCCCTCTCTTACAATTCCTATCTGCTCAACAAATGACATATGATCTTTCATCCTCCTTTGTGCCTCCAATAAGCATGAAGTCTGATATGGGGGGGTAGGGGGGGGGGGGGGGTAAGGAGAGAAGGAGACTAACCTTTTCAGCTCGATTACAGAAAGAACAATTTGTTTTTGTAATTAGAGCTCAGCAGTGATCTCTGTTTATTTCACTGATAGTCAGCTCGGTGTAAACAGAACTCAATTTTGACAACTGTTTAGCTCACGGCACGGTTTTAAAGTATTAAAGGATAATGGAAGACTTATTAGATTAGCTTTTGCCATGATCTTTTAGTGTCCCAGATAATTATTATTTGTGATACAGCTGACTGGTTTAGGCTTGTATTATTATTATTATTCATGCATTTCTGTGTAATACTTTATGTACTGTTGATGTGCACTAAAATATGCATTAGGAAGTATACATTTAGTCAGATTGCACAGATATTAGTCGTATTTTCAAGTGGCTCAAATTTTTCTTTTTTGTGAATTTTATTTCATTTCCATCATAACAGTTCTTAGTTCCTGACTTTTCTTTTTAAAACAAATCAGTTCAATCATCTCCTTCATCATTATTATTACTCTTAATCATTCTTAGTAACACTGGTGTGACTTCTACCACACTCCTTTGATCCAATCATTACATTACATTTCTCCCTCAGCATTTTACTTTTAACATTCCCTCCGTTTCATGTGTTTTGGTGTTCTTGCATATTTTTTCTTGCACTATCACCTTTTCTATCTTTCTTATTTAGTATTTTAGATAACTCCTGCTAGTCACATACTGTTTTTCACCTCGGTATTTGATTTTACCTCTTATTACCTCTTAATTAAGGTATTTTGCTTCTATCTCTGATCTTATAATTAGCTTTGTACCTTTTTGATCACCTTTTTCCCTGTTTTGCATAAGGCATGTCTTTTTAATCTTTCAGCACATATCCCTACACAGTTTTCCCTTTCTCATTCTTTTTTTCTGGCTAACTTCATTCTATTAGTTTGAATCCCTCTGATCAAAAACATTGCTTCTTATCTTATTTTTTTATTTCTAGAAAGAATTTTGTGTACTATTTTGTTCCTGTTTACAGCTATGCAATTTTCTTTTTATAGAAGGCTAAGTTTACAACTTCTTGGCAGTTCTCTATAGATTAGGGCAATACATTTGAAGGTGATTACATGATTGTCCTGCACATAGCCTAAATTACCGGAATACATGAGCAAGAAAAAATATATATGGAGTTTTCACATTTGAATAATGCACTTTCTCTTAAGGTGCATCGGGAAAGCGAGACTGTGTCAGTGACTAAGTGGGTATGTTTAACAAAACATGAGTGAAATACAGTTGCATTTTCATCTCAGTCTCCAAATGAACATTGGTGGCTCATGTTATGAAAGCACAGAGATTGCTTAGGGCAAAGAGAGTTCTGTCAAGGTTAATGGCCCCAAATCCTTTCTGCCCTAAACATCTTTTAATGTTTGGTGGGGTTTTTTTTCAGAATATTTTTTAAATTTGCTCTTCACAACAAGAGTCCAACGGGAAAAAAATGTAATAGTAACTGCACTGTGTGACCCACCTCACTGTTTGTCTTTTATATATTAATCTTTATGCTACACTCATTTCAGTGCGTTACCATCCAACAGGATGGTTTGTTGCTAGTTTTTTTTAATGTTGATTATTTCATGCTTATGATTAGTATTCTTGCTCGTTCTGGCAAAACTTATGAGCATCCAGGCATTTCAGCCATATTTTCAATTTGGAAGTGAAAGGCATGTATCTGTTTCTAAAGAAATCAGGCTTGTAAAATGGGCATAGTGCAAAAGAGGAGATCACTATCATCACTGTGTAGTAGAAAAAAAGGATTATAAATATATATGCACTCCTTGCACATATGCTGCCAAGTTATCATAAAAAGAGCAGGTAGTTCTCTGAAAGTCAGCCCTTTCCCACACTGCTTTTATTATGTATTAGATATTCCTATTCATTCTGTTGATACTCATCACAGCAGTATCTGAGTACCTCCCAGTGGTGTATTAAGCTCTTGACTTAAGATCTCTCATTTTCTCTCCAGAAGGAGAAAACAGCTGAGTGCCTCAACATTAAATTAATACATTTTTGGTAGCCTATGTCCCAAAGGACTCCAATTCTAGTCAAAATTTTTAATTCCGGTTGAACTATGAAATCCAGATATACGACATTTTATCTGAGAAGTGAAGACCTAAGCAAGGGCAGATCACTTTCTGCTTGGCTGAGATAGTTTTGTAGCCAACCAGCAAAAAGGGAAAATCTTATTTATAGGTTGTCTTTTGTGACAACTTCCTATCAACAGAAAACACAAAAGTTAAGATACTTCATTTATATAATCAGAGAATCACAGAGTAGTTTGGGGTGGAAGGGACCTTTAAAGATCATCTAGTCCAAACCTCTACCATGGGTGGGGACTCAGCACCATAGTAAAAAATGTCTTCCTTATAGCTAATCTAAACCTACCCTCTTTCGGTTTAAAACCACTGTCACTACAGGCCCTAGTAAAAAGTCTCTCTTCATATTTCTTATAAGTCCCCTACAATATATTGATAGGATGTAATAAGGTCCTCCCCAGAGACTTCTCTTCTCCAGGCTCAACAACTCCAAGTCTCTCAGCCTTTCTTCAAAGGGGAGGCATTCCAGACAGGTCCATGTCTTTCCCGTGCTGACGACCCTAGAGATGGGCGCAGTACTCCAGGTGGGGTCTCACCAGAGTGGAGTAGAAGGGGAGAATCATCTCCTTCAACCTGCTGGCCATGCTTTTGATGCAGCCCAGGATACGATTGGCTTTCTGGGCTGCAAGCACATGTTGCTAGCTTGTGACCAATTTTTAATCCACTGGTATCACCAAGTCCTTCTCTGCAAGGTTGCTCTGATTACATTTATCTCCCAGTCTGCATTGATATTGGGGATTGCCCAATCCAGGTGCAGGACCTTGCACTTGGCTTTGTTGAACTTCATAAGGTTAACGACTCTTCTTCCTCATTTTTGGTAGCCAAACAAGAGAGAGAGCTTACTCCAAAAATATTTTAGTCTCTATATTAAGAATTTAACCTGCATTTCCCTCTGAAAGAGCCTCTCTTTTTCCATTGAGTATGTATGGAGCATAAAAAGGCTAACTTCTTAATTTACATATCTAAGCAATGTAGTCTTCCCAGAACACAGATTATTTTAGTCTTTATAGCGGTACAATTTCAGCCCCAGGAGACTACAGTATAATTGTGAGAGCTTCACAATACTTCTGTGAGTCTTTTAGCACCATTTACTCTGCTGAACTAGTAAATACTCCTTCATGAGCTCATCTTGCCCAAGTATCTCCCTGGTGAAGGTAGCAACATTTTCCTGAGATAAAGAGAGGTAAAGCCTCCTGCTACGTACAAGCTGTTGGCTTTTCAGTCCATATGATGCGAATTATATCACCTAACATATACGATGTATCATCTAACAATGATATATAGATAGGACCTGAAAGTACATTGATAATTGTGCTGTTTACCACAAATGTGTGTCTTAGTTGTAGAGGACAGGTTCTATTATTGATCATTTCTGACAAAAAGGTGTAGCACATTCTCCCTAGATCAAACAAGCTAGACAGATATCATGGTTGACAGTATTAAATAATGCAGAGGTACAGGAGTATAAGAATAATTAATGTCTTATCTTTCTCTTTAGATCAACCACCACTGTACTGTCAAGTCTATGCCATGACCCAAGTCCAGACTGAATTTTCAAGTATATTAAACTTTCTTAGATTTTTTTGTTAATTAACATCATCCTGAGCTTGCTAAGGATCTAGATGACTGGACAGTGAATGTTAGTTTGTTAAAGTTGCTGAATCTGTTAACATTTATTAGAATACTCTTTTTGCAAAGAAAGGAAAGATGACTTATTTGACTGTCTGTTCCAGTTAGGATCAGTACCAGCCACCTTCCAGTTGTCATTGTTTGTCTTCCTAAACTGCAAAGGGCATAATTCAGAATTTTGATCACCACTTTCTTAGGGGAAGATGCTCTCTTTTTGGTGAATAGCTATATTGAATTTTGGGACTTCGGGTAGACACATAGCTTGTGCTCATTTATGAAGTATAGCCAACAGTCTAGGAAGCCTTCTGAATACAAATTACGTTTTTAACAAAAGTTCTTGGTATGGTTAATTCGAGGCATTTGTAGGTTAGTATCCTCTGTCTTGACACAGAAGGCCAAAGGTCAGGGCAAGACAGCTCCAATAATCCCCAAGTCAGTCTTTCAGAAAGCAGCTGAATGTTTCCTCAAGCAGTTTCATAAATTAGATTAAATGAATATGATATCAGGTCAGAAACCCTATAAGCTCTTTCCATGGGAAGTTATTGATAGCTTAGGCAATTAGTTGCTTTTTTCATGCTTTGCTAATATCCAAATAATCCATACAAGTTACATTTTTCACAATGTGTAATTAAATGGTGCATGCAAGAAGGCAAGGTTAATGCTGGAGTCTGACCGTATATATATTTTTATTCCATTATAAACAAGGTATCAGTGAGCTCCTTTTTCAATTCTTTAATAAAAGGTCCAAAAATGGACACTATTATTTTAAATTAAGGTATCATACCTGAAGAGTTTGTTCTGTGTATAAATATATATTTTATAAAATTAACATTATAGATGCAGAATTGCACAGAATTGTATATTTACAAGGCTACAGATTCAAGCAGCAGATACTAGATAAAACTTATTTCCTGGGAACTTTGACAACAATGTCAGAAAACTCAGGTGATTAAATTTGGAGATAAGAATACAAATCAGATCTCATGAGGAGGAAGACAATTACCACAATATGTAGAACAGTACTTATATGGAAAATAGGAAAGAATTGAAATGAAATATCAGAAAATAAAGGGGAAAAAAGAGTTGAAGTTAATTCAGGAGGAATTTCACTATGTGAAATATCATTCTGCCAGTGAACATGATGTGGGAATACAAGAAAACAGGACAGAAATCTTTCTTGTAGAGGCACCTAGTGTACTGGAAGCTCAGTATAGAGCAGACTGGCAGATGGAAGAAGAAACCCAAAAATATTTGTGTGTTTAATTGAGGCTTGTAAACTTTATAAATAACATATTTTAAAGCTAGGAAAATTTCCCTCTGCAAAGATATGAGGGCATTACTTTCTTCCTACAGCTATCATGTCTTGGTAGAACCTTGAAGTGATGTTGTGTATATATAGTAGTCGCATCTTTATTGCGGCACACGAAACATTACTTAACAACAATTACAAAAACTCTGTTGTTTGTGAATAGTAGCAAAAATCTTGAATAGAAAGGATTTTTTTCTTCTAACAAGAAATAACTGTTCTCTGCTCTTGAATTCTAAGAAGACTTGGTTTTACATAAAATTAGTTCTCCAGAATTACTCTAACATACATTATTACGCTAACATACATTTTACATGTATGTAAAATTTAACAAGTGAACATCCACTGTCAGTAGCAATATTCTGTATTGTTCCTTCTGATGTCACACAGTCATGTCCTTGTGATGTCTTGAAGTCGTGAGTCTGGTGACATTAGTCATTTTAAGGACATATAATTGTGCATCTTTTTTAGATCAGCATAGTGAGCAGTGGGCCCAATATCATAAAATGGCAAAATAAATCCCTGTAGTAACTGACTATAGTAATCTATTTAGTAGAATTATTATCAGTAAATGCTGAAACTGAAGAAAGTTGTATGATGCTTGGAAGAGGTTATGCAAAGCTATCTGAGGAGGATCTAATTTGCAGTGCAACAATACAGTATTGCATAACTTTTTTTTTCATACAAACTATAATGTTGTGCAGAAAAACTCTACCATAAACCATAGCATGGTTATATCATTCTCATATATGAGAGCTTTTTGTGTTTGTATTGAAGATGCTGCTGTATTATGTTTTTTTTTCATTTTTCTTTTATTTTTTTTAACACCACACCACTCCCACCCCCTCCAATAATCTAATAAACTTCATTCTAAGTTGCAGTCTGTCAATCCTAATTTTCTAGACACACCTGAGTGCACAGTAAGTAGCAACACACTACATGGCAGGTAGTTCTAAGCAGACTTCCAAGGTAATTTCAGGATATACCAGATGCAGAGCATCTTTCAGTTTCTTCTCACACTCTTTAGCATTTCCTGCCTGCTTCCAAACTGCCTCTTCTGCTTTGATTCCTTTGCTAGGAGCAGGTGAGGACGGTGTGGAACAAAAAGAGTTTTCTGCAACTTCGATAATTTAAAAGTGAAGCTATAAAGATACTCCTTTCAAGCATATGCTGAAGAAGTCCTTCATGGAAATACTATTTTTTTGCAAAGTAAAATTTTGCATTACAAAAGAATTTTTCTATTACCTATGCACATATTTATGGCTAACTTGACTGGGCACATTACAAAAGCTATCCATGTAATCTTCCATTACTAAAGCAGCTTCTAGCATAAGATACTGTTTAAAATATCAAATTCTTTTTCTTATCTTGTTACAAAGGGGGATTTGAAGTGGAGTTTGGATTTGGTTAGAGTTTTGGTTTTGGTTGTTTGCTTTTTTTTTTCATGGGAAAATGACTTTTAACCTTCTGCCTGTGAGGGAAATCAGACATCTTTCAGAAGAACAAAGGAAAATGAAATAATCTTATAATCTGTAACTATCCTACATGTAATTTTGCCCAAAGAAAAGCTACTAATGTTTCAGATTTTTTAAAATTCATATTTAGTTAAGAAATTTAATTCTTCTATGTCAAACCTGCTTTACTACTGCAATGGCATCATTTCTCTTCCTTTAAACCCTGCAGGTTAGAAGCTGCATTTTTCTTGACCCTCTTAAAGAACAAATATTTCATAGAAAAACTAGTAATTTACATGTGTCTTCTCTGCTAATTTTTAACTATTTCTCACCTTTTGTGAGGCAAATGAAAGTAGAAATTATTTTTCCTCCACCAGGAGCCATCAGATTACATGCTGTCTCATTAATAAAGGGTAGTATCTCATGTAACTATAATATAATAAATATGTGAGTGAAACTCCATATAAATGTAAAAATTTCAGGCAGAAGGCAAGCTGGAAAAATATTAAAATCAAAATTTTTTACACAAGTCTGCCAGAAAACATGGAAAATGTACAATAGTTGCCTCAAATATGAAGAATATAAAAAATAAACCAGTGACAATATGGAAAAAAAAAACAAAACAAAACAACCCAGGTTAGTCAGTCCTCAGAAAGCAAATGTGAGGAATTATACATTACTAAATTCATGGGTAAAATGTTCACCCTTATCAGGCTTGTTTGGCTTTCATCTTTAATAAACCAATTCAACATTTATGGAATAATTCCAGTTAAGGCATTTATGCAAACCTGAAGATACAATCCTCTAATTACAATAGGTTGTACATTGAGTGTAGCCAGCAGGTCGAGGCAGGTCATCCTCCCCCTCTACTTTGCCCTGGTTAGGCCGCATCTGGAGTACTGCGTCCAGTTCTGGGCTCCCCAGTTCAAAGAAGACAGGGATCTGCTGGAGAGGGTCCAGCAAAGGGCTACAAAGATGATTAGGGTATTAGAACATCTCTCATATGAGGAAAGGCTTAGGGACTTGGGTCTCTTTAGTCTAGAGAAAAGAAGATTGAGGGGGGATCTTATTAATACTTACAAATACTTAATGGGAGGATGCCAGGGGGATGGGAGCAGTCTTTTTTCAGTGGTGCCCAGTGATAGGAAGAGGGGCAACAGGCACAAGCTTGAACGTATGAAGTTCCATCTTAACATGAGGAGGAACTTCTTTACTTTGAGGGTGGCAGAGCACTGGCACAGGCTGCCCAGAGAGGTTGTGGAGTCTCCCACTCTGGAGACATTCAAAACCCGCCTGGACGCTGTCCTGCGCAACCCGCTGTAGATGACCCTGCTCTGCCGGGGGGGTTGGACTAGACGATCTCCAGAGGTCCCTTCCAACCCTGACCATTCTGTCATTCTGTGATTCTGTGATTCACATTACACTTACTGTGCTTTTTTTGTTTTCATATATCACATAAAATGAAATCCATTATATTTCAGCATAGCATTGTCCTTTTTAATTTTTATCTTCATTTTTTCTGGTGTGAAATAAAGGGAAGATTTACTAGACTTTTAGTACTTTTTTCTCAGTTAGCCCTAACTTCTTTAAACATTTTTTTTTTTTTTTTCCCAAATGAATTAGGATCCTTTATCTTAATCAGTAAACTCTCTGGAAATTCAGGGGAAAACCGCATCTCGTACCTGTTTCTGCATGGAGGAACTCTTATATTTTAGCGGACCTTTTGAACATCTGTCAGTGTAATGTTTTCCCATCTCTTTTAGGCTAAATGTCAAGTGCCAGTTACTCAAATGAAGTATTGCAAAATAAGGAGTATTTATCACAGAGCCGTGATTACTTTTGAGATGCATAGTGAGTTTACGTCAAATATGGAAAAGTACAGTGAATCTATTTTGAGGAAAAGAAAACATGTACATAGATGTACACTGAAAGACTGTTAACCTTTATACATGATGTCTTTAACAGGTCTGGAAGGATTTCTGGAGTGAGTGTGATGAGGGACTATCTATCTCAATCAAATTCCTTCTGCTTTAACTGGACAAACTGTGAATTTCACTCTCTCCATTTAAATGTGCTACCTGTCATAATAAGGGCCTTATGAACATGTGCATTTTCCAGACTTATTTTCAGGTGCTTCCATGTGTTGTGAGAGCATACTTCAAGATCAGAAAAGATACGTATACAAATTAAATGAGAAGCCAAAGGAAAAAAAAAAAAAACAAAACAAAAAAACCAAAAAACAGAAAAAGAAAAAGCATCTGCAGGGCATCAGTGTGAAAAAATGTTTAAGTTGCCTGTTATTAACTGCTCAACCTGTTTTATGCTGGATTTCTGCATAATTATGTTACAGAGGAGGGGGAAAAGAACAGATGTTGAATAAAGATTGAAAATAAGAAAATGAGACTGTTGAAAAAAAAAGTAGTTGTGGTTGCTCTCAGCTAGACATTTTTTGGCAAGACTTTTAGACAGCAATCTATTTCTCAAATTCATTGCCCATTTCTGCAAGATTAATGTAAAACAAAATGTTTCTTTTTAAGTCTGATCAGTTGAACAATTATACAGCTCCAATAATCCCCAAGTCAGTCTTTCAGAAAGCAGCTGAATGTTTCCTCAAGCAGTTTCATAAATTAGATTAAATGAATATGATATCAGGTCAGAAACCCTATAAGCTCTTTCCATGGGAAGTTGTTGATAGCTTAGGTAATTAGCTGCTTTTTTTCATGCTTTGCATATATCCAAATAATCCATAAAAGTTACATTTTTCACGATCTTTATGGAATAAATGCCAATAAACAATATTTGTGTGTTTTTCTGTCCCCTTTGCTCACACTTGGGTCATGCTTTAAAGCAAACTGAACTATCATTTTTTAAGAACGTCTCAATTTTTTTCTCCACTTACTTGATATTTTCTGGCAAGGGATTTGAACGCATTAAGAAATTGCTGTTAGGGTAGATTTATCTAAAAAAGGCGGCTGAAACAACATGCAGAGTTACTACACTAAATCATTTGCATCATCACTACGCTGTACATTCCCTTTTACCCTGAGCAGATTATTTACCTCAATGGAAGTTGTTCCTGAATACACTCTGCAGTGACCCTTAACTAAAAGATTCGTATGCTTTAATGCAACTGCTACTGCACTTCTTTGGAGATAGCTATACACAGGTTTAAGATAAAATCAGAGACCATTTTGGGAGAGGGATTCAAATGTGAAATGAATCCTTTCCCCAAAGTTTTAATTTTCTTCTTGTTAATTAAAATTTTTTATTTTTCAAGCATTCCCGACTTTGCTTTCCTTTGCTATCCTCACCCTACATACCATCACAAGTAGACTTCAGTCTGTTGAACTTCTTTCAGGTGAGCAAATACTTCATCTGCTAGCTGTCTTTTGTGATCCAAAATTTAAATATGAGATTAGAAAACTGTGTAGGGTCTGTTTTTTGAAAAGTTGCAGCTTAAAACGTCACAGCTCAGAATTCAGATAGACTGTTATTTATTGAAGAGCTTACGAGTAATTTGATGAAGAAACCGCATATTTGTATGCATTTTGTATTCAAAGGTTTTGGACTTAAATTTCCTCTGGAAAAAAAAAACAACAAAACATTCAAAATAATATCACTGCCTTATTCTATTTGCTTTGGTCTCGATAGAGCTTCTGGAAGAAAGTATGCTATTTGGAAAAGGTATAGATAGGAAAAAAAATGAACATGTGAACTTGTGTTACCTCAGGTGTGTGGTGTGTGCATGCACGTTTTCTAGATACATTCTTATTACAGAACCTTACTATAATTGCAAATGAATAGCAGTAGCTCAGTGTTACAGTATGTTTAATACTGCTACTGCACCATTACCACCAATCTCTATAGGAAAGAGTGGTTCACAGGTACCAGCAAGTTGATGGATCTGTCTGTGGAATCAGAACAAATCTTTCTTATGATTCATTTTTTGCCACAGATAAGCCATAAAACGAAGACAGCAGATTGATGGAGGTTTAGTTTTTCTGCTCTTGTTTTAAACAGTAGATGTAGAACAGGTTCTTCTATTTTATAGCCTAAAGCTCAACTGTCAACATAAAAGATGTACGGACTTAATACCCGAGAGCTGGGCAGAAGAATTTCTTCCCACTTTTTTTAGAGCAGATTAAACACCGCACAATATAGCTCATTACTACCAACTATGAATTTGTTGAAAAGGCGTTTTTTCCTAAAGCTTGAAATACTTTGTCTTATTATTACCTGCTTGAAACATTATTTCTGCTTTTTGCCTGTGTGAGTGCATGTGACTGACTCTGTGTCTCATTTGGTGTCATGTAACTGTGACCAGTATACAATTATGACTTTATTAAATCTGTATTTCACCAGGAAAAAAACCCAGAACTGATTACAGTAGGCAAATTAAAATAACCAAAGGTGATAACCATTCAGGTTTTGTTCAGCTTTAGAGATTCTGTGACTTATTTTTAGTTCTGGATATTTCTATTCAATGAAAATGTAAAATTGTGGACACTTCCAGATGTCAGCTACCAAAAGAGCATTGCATTACGTGTTTTGAAGGAGGAATAGAGGAAGAAAAATATGAAAAGACAAACAGAGAAACAAGATGAGAAACAAAAGACTGAAGAATAAAAAAGAAATTAAAAATAATTATTAAATAATGTATTTCTTTTCACATATTTGTCAGTAGTTTATATTTCATGAAAACAAACATACATTTCAGAAGTATGAACTTTTCAGTTCATACTGTTCATCACTACAGATATATGTATATATTTCTAAAAGGACATCCTCTGCATGTGCATAGGATAGAAGGTCTCGGTGTCTTCATTTCAGCTCACCTCCTTTTGGGTAAAACTCTGGAGGTGTGGTGCAACTTAAGTTAGGCCTTAGCTAGAGTCCGGTTTTGGACATCACATCACTTTTTCTCACAAAGCAAAATTAATTTTTATTTTTTGATTATGAAAGTGGTAACAGTTAGAAATTTTTGCTAGATACTTGTAACAAAACCAATACTGGTAAAACAATCTTCAAGTAAAAATGTTATGCCAAAATTCATTCTGGTTTAGGGCTTATGGGAGAAAAAAAACTTCTTTAGTGTTACATAACATTTTTTTCCAATTTTGCTTACTACCAGTGTAAATGAAAAAAAGCAAACAAAGCCACGCTTAATACAGCTGAGTTTAACCACAACCATTGAAATAAGCTAAAAGTTAAGCTTGAAGGGATTTGTGACTTAGTGAGGAAAAGAAACTGTTTTAGAAGGTGGACTTCGAGTTTTTTATAATCACTGATGTTATTTTTATTTCATTTTGTTTTTAATAGGATTTTGCCTTTAAGCAGAGCAGGTATATACCAGATGTTCCCTCTTACTGCATGTTTGCCAACATGTATGATGTGCATACTTGTAAATTTTTGTTTGTGCTTTGAATTCTTCAGAATGATCTATTGATAGATGTTCCATTTTAAAAGATTTTTTTTTTTTCTGCTCATGTAGAAAATGGCATGCTTAAGCTTGCTAGGTTTAAAGTTTGTTGACCTGAAAGTTTGTATTCATAAATTTCCCTTCTTTGTGTGAACTGATCTTGGATGCTGCTTAAAACTTTATCCAAATAAGTGATATTTGTTGTTGTCTGAAGGTTTGTAATATAGTGCATGCTGGAGAATACTAACTCTGAACTTGAAATTCTGATTTAAAAGAAACAGTTCTCAGCAGAAGTATTTCCTCAGCTTTTGGCCTTTTCCCCCCTAATCTTTAAATTTTGATCTGATAGAAATATATTGGCCTCTTATGGTTAATTTTGTGCTGTAATCTCTTGAAACTTCTCCTTGCTTGTCATTGCTCCAAGTGTGAGAGTGCAGAAGCTAATCATCTGCTTGATTTTTTGAAGTAGCACTAGGACATCTTTTTCCTTATGGAAGAGGTAGGGATATAAGCAAGTTAACTTAAATTAGTTCTTTCTTGACTGGTGTCGGATGATATGGTTTTCATTAATCATGTGTGAGTGCGTTGTGTGATATAACACAGCTGGGTACAACAAGCTGGAGCATGTCTTCCAAGAAATTTCAAAACAGCTTTCTTGAAAACTGCTGTGAAAGAACTAGCACATTTTTGTAGCAAGACTGATTAATCAAAATAGGACTTTCCTAACACAGAAACAAAAAGAATCCAATTAGATGTCAGTTCTGCAGCTCTGCTCATAATCACTGCCAAAATTCTGTGCAAAGTGTCTTGTTATAGAAGACAGTATTTAGGGTAGGGAAACAAGTATTTTCAAGTATTTCTGCCTAAAGATGGTAACATACATTTGGAGGGCAATTTTGATCCACATTCATACACCTGATTAACAATGGGATTCAGACCAACTGTAAATACCTACATTAGCACGCACATGGTGTTGACTCTCTTAAGTAGGTCTCCATGTAGTTTAATGGGAAGTTAGACACCTATCTGAAATATGGACACCTTCCCTGGAGGCACCCGTGTCAGAAACTGGGGCTATGTCCCACTTACATTTCTTATTTAGGTGTAAATGTATGTACCTGTCTGTGTGAACAGCACAAAGCAGTACTGCATGCTGAGTGGAAGTGTCTGAGCTCGTTCAGTGGCAGAATCAACCTTGGCGTATTAGTGAACCTTTTTAATTGGGCTAATCTTCTTCACAATGAGAAGTTATTTAAGTATATTTTACATCAACTTGGCCAGAAAGTAATATTTCAAAAACCTAGCCAATAAGTAGTTTATGGTAACATTCATGATCTCCTGGGTGCCTTCTAGATATTGATGAAAAAAATGTAGGGAGATCAGTCTTTCAACAACAGCTATGGAAAAAAAAAAAAGGAATTTGATTTTTAGATTTATTTTCAGGGTTTGTTTGTTTGTTTTTTTTTAATAACTCCATGACATTGCAATATGTCTTTGCCTGTTTCCCTGATTATCCATAGCTTCTGAACCAGGATCCGCCCAAGGACACAGGCCTCAAAAATAAGTTTCCACAATTTTTGTGGATATAGAGAGCTGTAATAGACTATATAAGTGCCCAATATAAGTGAAAAACTGATGTCACAGATTATTAGACACTGAAGACTCTTGACTGAAGAAAGTCATTAACAATGCTGCAGTTACTGAAAAAGCTTCAAGCAGACTGTGCCTTCCAAGACACGCTAGTCAATAATAATACAAAAAAATTGCAGAAAATAAGCTTTAATTAGTTCCATTGCTTATGGAACTGTGCTATTGTTAGCATTTACTCTTTGTAGACAGTGCAACAGAAACAGGTCTAGTGAACAGAATTAATCATAGGGAGACTAACAGCCCTGTGAAGAAGCTCAAGGAGGACAAAACTGTCATGACCGTGAATATTAGTGGAAAGCCAGTGAATGTGCAAAACTATGCAGACTTTTGAAAAAGTTTAAATTTCCTTTGGTGGCGGATGGAAAGTCAGAAGATGGAATTGTCAGTGAGATGACACTCCAAAAATCAGGGACAAGCAATCTGACTTGAGAGGATGGCAAGACATTTGATTTGCAAATAATGAAAGAATATACAGGCATTTAATGCAGGTGGGAGTTGTCTCCTTTCCCTTCTCATACTCCTTAAGCAGACAATTTCTGTTTATTAGAATAAAATATAGACAACTGACAGGTCCTCAGCTTCTCCTGATGTGCTCCCAGGTCCACTTCACTGAACGATGGATTCTGCACGCCTCTGGGAGGTCTCCATTAGAGAAAGCGAAAACGCAAACACCACCAGCATGTTTTGAGAGTGCTACAGATTTTGTTCTGTGCATGAGAGATAAGCAGGTGGTTTTTGGTATAATTATTAATTACTCACAATTATCACCAGTTGTATTCATGGGACAGGATACATTTCTACTATAGAATAAGATTACAATATATGTCCTTTCTAATGCCTTATGGCATCTTGTTAAATTATCCTCTATTTGTGATTCTTTACCTACTTTTACTCAAGTATCTCTAAAGCTGCTTGTTAAGAGAAACCATTTAACAGATGTCCTTGTGCTCTGAGATGAATGCATTATGGATATAGAATTGTCTTCACGCTTCCTACAATCACCCTTTTTCACCTCTTCGTGCAGTGAACACCTCCAGCTTGTTGTCACTGCACTTCATTGCAGCATAGGAGGTTTACAGGGTCAAAGCTAGTCTTGTATCTTTTTTTTCTGTCATGCAAGTCTTTAATCTCATACTTTCAATTTTAACATGGCTTTTTTTGTACTTTCATAATTTTATAATTTTTACTAGGGTAATTAAGTATTTATACATTTGTGCGACAAACATATGAAAATGTATGTATTGTAGGCACATATTTGTCCCTATAATATAGATTCAACAATATCCTTGGAAATATTTATGTTTATGTATGTATATGAAGGTGATCTCTGACAAAGTGTCAGTGGGATACAATAAATTGACTTTGTCCTGTAACTTTGCCAGACTTGCCTGCCATCAAACCACTAGTCTTTTTTCCCAGGATCTGTTCTAAAATGCCAAACTTATATGCATATCAAAGAAACACAATTAAAAAATTAAAATAAATTGTCAAATAATTATCTTGCAAAATTGTGAACAAACCTGAATTTTCACAACTAAAATTAATGTCTGCACTAGTAGCAGTCTTTCTGTCACTATTATATGTCCTAGTTCAGGAAGGTGATGTGTTTTAATCATGTGTGATCCCACTGAAAATGAGAGAAATTGTATATTCTTTCTTAAAGCCCATAAAAAGGTGAAAGATTAAAATATATACTGTAAACAGTTGAACAACAAATGTGATAGAACTTACCCTACTGAGCAACTAACACACCTGATGACATTGAAAGAGGACGCATAATGAGAGGTTTTAAAATAACTTTGACTCTTTTCCCATCCTAAACACTTGCCATTTACCATAATTTTGGTGGGTAGAGAGAGGCTTTAGACAGGCAAAAGAAATCTTAAATTCAGGTGTGTTTTAGCACTTAGGCTATTACTACATTTTAAGATAATCACATGGCACGAGTTAAGGATTTTATCTATATTAGAGATCTGTTCTCAGAAGGCTTGAGATTCCCCATTGCAGCCTTTGATAATTCAATTAGTCTCTCAAAAAGTTGGGAGTAACTGATAAATTCACTTTAATGTTAAATCAAGTACCCCAGCAGGTTTCTTTTAATATGATCGCTTCTCAGGGAGCTTAGCTCTAGAGGTGATACCTCCCAAATGCAACTTTCTGCAAGGAATACGTGGGCCTTTGGAGCAGATTAAAAGAACTGTCTGTACTAACATAGCTTCTCACCATTAATAAAGTTACTTCAGACCGTGACAGTGATCTCATTCACTTGGATGGCTGTCCATCTAGTTTAATTTATTTTAATTGGCAGCCTTAGATCCCTCCATGGAATAGATTCCATGAATATGATGAACGATCCCAGGAACAGAGAATGGCATAAAACAAGCTGAATTTAACCCTTCCCTTTAAACATTGTCTTTTGGGATTCCCAAATCCTATTGGCAGACACTGATTGCTGAATAATAAGTAGGAGGGGATTAGCTAGATCTGCATTGACTGTGTCTTTGGAGAATGCTGACAATAACCCCAGTTCTGTTTGCCTACCTCTAGGAAATGAACAAAGAATATGTTAGACGCAAAAGATGAACAACAGGATTTAGAGTGGTAAATAGGTGCATGTCCCTGCAGAAATCAGATAGCAAAGCAGAAAGAAAAATCCTAACAAGAAAATGCTGCTTACTACTTATAAACAGTTGGCCTTAATGGGGAGATTGTCATTGACCTTCTGTACAGGATTACAGCTTTGCTAGAAGGAAGACTTGAATTTTAGATGTATTCATCCATGTCATCAAAGATGCATGTTGTCATCATAGTTAGAGCAGGCTAACCGTGACGCTGAAAGCTTATAGAAAATGCTGTATTTTCCTCTCCAAAGGCAGCAAATAAGAAGTGACAGGAATATACATATCCCTCTCTGTGTGAGGTGCTTTATTCTGTATTTTTACTCCACTTTGATTTCCTGTTTGAAATTATATAGGCAATTATATTCAAGGATAACATTTGCTGATTGTTTTATAAAACAGATTCTCACAGTAAGCAAAACAAATATATTACTTTAGGTATTATTTTCTTTTCAAAGAAAGATTGCAAACAAACTAATTTCTAATGAATTAGAAATTAGTTTCTAAGGAAACTTTAGGGAAGACATTTTACATAAACATTTAGATTTAATATATGATTTCTTCTCTTTTATTTTTCCCCTTGAAGATCAGTCTTACATAATAACTTCTTTTTATTCAGAATGGTTAACCTATTAAAGAGTTGCCCTTTATTTTCCCATGCTATTTTTATATTTTTCATATGATTTTTTATGATTATTTTTTTAATGGCCCTTAACATTTTTCTACTGAAAAAAGCATGCTCTAAAACTGAAAATATCTACCCTGATATATGTTGTATCCCAATATATGTTGCAAATATTAACCTCACTACTCTGTCCAGTATGGCTCTGAAATACTTCTTGAAGTCATGCAGGTGCAATGAACTGTGGATGAAAATGTTGAAGGCAGTTTGTAACATCAAGCTGCAATTGAATTTATTTGTGTATCATGTAGACCAGTAGGCTGTAGTAGCTAAAAGTAGCTGTGGTAATATATCACAGGAACATTTGATAATACAGATGCACTCTACAGGATTACTGTCATTGGTTTTCCACTTGATTATGTTTAAAGAAAAATTAACTGCTAAATAAGCGTGTCAGCTTTTCAGAGGACTGTGACTGATGTTTTATGAACAAAGTTGTTGACAGTTGTTTATCATCCCAGTCTGACTCTCAGAGAAATACCAATTCAACATTGCAGAATCAAAAAGCACATGTCAAATTTAAACTGAGTATTTATTTAAAGAAGCAATATTTGGGTTGATGTTGAAAGCCACAGACTTAATGCATGGAAGAGCTCAGTCCTACTAAACCTTTAAAATAAGAATTTTGAGATCAGAATCGTTTCCGAGAATGGAATCACTAAATGGTGGGAACTCCAGGTATGCTGCTCTGTATCAATGAATTTTATTTTGTCCTTGGAAAGAAGTGACATACTATGATTTACTTTTGGGCATCTCAAATAACTTAAAGTCTGACTCCAAAATCCAAGGCTAGGAATTCTGTACTCTCAGGACAGGCAGGTAGGCAGGAAAATACTGGTACACAGATATGAGCTATGATTCACAAACCTCCTTTCCTTTTATTTTCCTAGTTAAGCAAAAGCTAAATGTATGCTTTGGTAATATTTGCAGAAGATCTGTAGGTTTGAGCTGTAGATGAAAAGGAAAACTGGAATTTAGCATCTTTGCAAGATATCCAGTACTTTGCTGTGTTTAGGATTCAGCTAGATCTGTGAGCCGACAGAACCTGGGATGCAAAAACAAGGTACGGCTGGATGGAAGAGTTGGCAAGACGGATGTTGGCTCTCATCTGCCTCTGCCTCTAAATTCCAGCAGGTGCTAGGATAACATTCTGGTCATACGTAAGGTGACAACTTGCTCTGTCGACAAAGTATAGTTTATTAGAATCTGAATTTCTTTTGCTGAATTTCTGGGAATAAAATAAAATAAAACTAAATTAAATAAAACAAAACAAAACAAGCCACTTCACACCATGTCAAGCATCTTGCTTGTGTAAAGGTGGCATCCCCTATACATCAGCAAAGCCACTCCCTGCTATGGTACTGACAAGAACTTAGTTGGACCTAGAGCTGCAATGGCAAGAAGAGGGTGGATCAGCTACATTTTGCCTCAGTGAAGAGCAGTGGATCCCAATGTGTTCCTTCAGGTATTCAAAATGCAGCACTTTGACACAAATTTTAACTGTGTAAAAAACGTCGTAGCTTGGTATAAGTGTGGTAGCACAGTATTAGGGGAGAAGGAATATTGCTTTACTTTTGCAAGAAAATAGCTCAGTAGAAAAACACCAGGAATCTTGATCTGACTAGATGCCAAATGAATACTCTGTGGAAATTCCAGAAGTTATATGGCCATGTAATCACTAAGTTATTAGTTTGCAAGGGGACAAATTTCCTACCAATGGCAGGACAATGTACATTAGGAACACAACTTGGAAAGGGGGACGCATGATGCTGAGTTACACGCCTAAATCCCATCTACATTAAATTAGGGAATATCGGGCCCTTGGACCCAAACAATCTTCTGAGTGCTGAAAAGCTTAAGACAGCTAATAGGAAAAGCCAGACCAATGGGTATATGTCTCTAACACGGAGGTAGATACGTTCAGGACACCATCTCCTTGCATATTCATAGGTAGGCCTATCTGGGAAGTGTTTTAGATGTGGAGCCTATCACCGACATTCTGAATGGCTCTTTGAGTGCATCTTTCTCCACTGCCTCTAGAGACAGCATAAGAATTCTAGCCTAATTTTAATTGTCAGAAATTAGATTATGTGGCTATCTCTGTTTCTTGAATGAAATTATTCTCTCTCTTAGAGCTGCTGTTAGGCATCTGATGAAACTAATATTCAGTCTCTGAGTCTACTTCCTGTGGAGGTTTTTTTCAGTCTGTTGATTGACAAGAGCTGTCCCTTAAATACCAGATTAGATGGAAGCTCTCTCTGGTTTGCTTCCCTGTTGCATGATAATAAAGCTTAAACAAGAGGAGTGAAAAAGCTATGGCCCATCTTCCTGCTCACTAGGATTTAGTGCACATGGAAGGAGGAAATCCGGCTCTTCAGAAGATGTCAGCTGTAGGAATGCCTTTTCCCTGAATCCTAAATAAACTCAGGCAGGTACAATTGCCTTAGGAAAGACTATGCTTTATAGTCCTGCTCAAAGAAATAAATCTTAGTACAAGAGGCACCTTGAGCATATTTCATTTTTGCTATCATGAATGATGTCAGATATCAAATCACCAGCATTTTTTTGTCTTACTTTACAGGAAGAACTTATTTCTGTGTGTTTTCCCAATTAGAAGCATTTTTTTTTACTTTGCTGTGGGGTTTTGAGATGAACATTGGCACAAAGGTTAAAATAACTTCAAAGGGCCTTCAGTTTAGTATTAGTTCTATGCAGCTACCTCCATCTTTTAGAGTATTACTGTTCTGCATGGTCTGCCTAACCAAAGAACAAGATTTGCCATGCTCTTTGATCTTTTAAAAATATATAGAAACCTGAAATCAAATGCTTTGCCTGAGTCTTGACTTTGCTGGCAACAGTGAGCTGAAGAGTGTACTAACATGTAGAGTCCCCCTTATATAATCTAAAAAAAA
>NW_009648241.1:1011807-1022986 GCF_000708025.1 Charadrius vociferus | reverse complement strand
GGGGGGGGGGAGGGAAGGAAAAAGGAATTCCAGGTCAAACAACCCCATTTGATTAAGAGGCTGTACAAGTGCCAAACGTCATGCTAAGAAAAGAGCACAATCTCTATTTAAAGTTATTCAGAAGGTAGAGCTAAAATATTTTGCTGATAGCCATAGTACAGAGCTCTTTGCATATCTTGCCAATAATGCAAAAATAATTCTACAAAAATCACATGTAGCCTTTCATTTATTTCTTTTGCATTAATCATCTAGGTTAGAGGCTTTTTACATAGTAATACTAGGGACAATTAAGTCTGTTTAACACAGAGACAGATGCCAGATGTATGCATGTAACAGTTACAGAGGAAGCATATGCATAGTATCAACTCTACAAATAGTCGGGCTCCCTAGGCACTCGACAGTTTTGAAGCTAAGGGAGGGAATGTTTTTATGTTATAACATTTTCCCTTGGTGGTAGCAAATTAGCTGCCTTGTATCCATCTTCAGCTGGAACTGCAGAGAGTCACTTGAGAGCTTACAAATAAGTTTAGAGCTCTGCTAAACTGTTTCTTAGATACCTGAGAAGTGGGATACATACCATGCGTATGCTGTAGCAGGTAGACTTAAAAAAAAATGTTGTTTTTTTTTCCTTAAAATAATTTTTTCTTACCTTAATTCTGTACAGCATTTATTCAATGTCAGACTGAACCTTACTTTCAGATATGGTACTGCACACACAATTTTTTTCTCCTTGGGAATTAAAGCAATTCCTTCTCTGAAAGAAAACCAAAGTGAAGTTATGTTTTTATCAGGAAACCCAGAGACTGTTTTTGAAAAACCATGCAGTAGATATTTGGGCTCAGTTTTCTATGCTTCCCATTACCTGTGATACTAAGAATTCAAGTCAATAATACCTGTACAGTTCTCTTGTCTTTTCTTTTCAATTGAGCAAAAAGGTTGGAAGGAGGGGGAGCCATTAAAATCAATTCATGGCATAAAGCACAAAGGAAATTCTAAATCAAGGAAATATTATAGTCATAAGTTCCAGTAAATGAAAAGGACTCTTTGAAATGCCCCAAGAGAGTTGAACATGATCCACGTCTAGAAAAGGTTTTACTGCATTTTACATCATGTCTGCCCCACTTCTAGGGGTGTAGTGTCTTCATCACTTCTACAGAGTGAAGATTTTCTTAAAGGTAGTCAATAGATTGGCACTGATTGACATATTCTGAATCTTTCAGCAGCTTCAAAGGTATCAGCTGCACATTTTACTTGTTTTGCCAGAACAGTGTTTAACTTACCTAATGTCTCAATGTTGGTTCTCCTTTGTAGGGTGTTCAGATAGGTAAGCTGAGGGCACAGCTAAAAGAAAGTACCCTGAATGCATCTTACTTGGTGGTGATGTTTGTAATTAGCCTTTAATTCTATCTCCAGGACTAAAATACATTTTTTATAAGGACATGATGAGGGCTCAGATTAGGGGTTGCTAGAGACCAGAAAAATATCTTTTAACAGCAAGCTTAAAAAGTGAAGATATTACTGAAAACAATGAACACATAATGACAACATCTTTGGAAATAGTTCCCAAATCACCAATTTTTCTTAAAGATATGTTTTGTCACATCACAGTACTCTGACATCAATACAAAAGTTGAAGCTATAACAAATGCAAAGATGACAAGTAAAAAGATGACTCTCAGTTGAGCAGCTCAGCTGCTGCAAATAAAAGTAACTAACAGGAGAGATTTTCTGTATTAGTGTTAATATCTATAATCTTCTCAACCCTTGAAATACAAGAAGGCAATCTGTAACGTAAGGTTCTTGATGAAGGATCTGGGGAAAAGAAGTTGTAAATATTCTGAAGTCATCTTCAGTAAGTGTCGTTCAGAAATTCATTTATAGTTCATGGAGAAACTCAAAATATGGTATTGAATCTGTTTACATGCACAATTCTTTTTGCCAAACTAATTATATTTAAAGAGTCAGATTTGAAAAAGGCATCCTTAATTATTTTTTCTGATTGATCTAATTGGACTACTATCCAGGCAGAAAGCTAAGCAGAATAGCATTATGAAATTCAAATTCCTAAGAGAATGCAGGTGCATCATAAACTGGCATAAGGGTAATCCCATTTTGCAAATCTATTTTGAAGGTGGTAATAAAACACAACCCCAGCAATCTGCTAAACAATAGTCTAGGGCACCATCTAATCAAACAATAATGAATATGTTACTTATCATAGGATAGGGGAGATTCTATATGAAGCTCTTAAATAATTTCTTTTTTCCTAAGAAGGTATTTCTGTATCAGTATGTCCAAGTCAGAGTTCCTTAAGATGCCTAGACAACTTCAGGGTTTCTCTGAGAGCATCAGCATCATGAAAAGTGTTCTTCCTCCTGCTCTGTCAGAGGCATTGTACCTCCCACAAAGTCCAACGTATATGACCCATCTACGACATCAACCTTTTGAAGCAGAGAATGATACCCAGTGGGCTTTTCCATCTACCAGTATAAAACAGACATGGTCTCATTATGTCTGGTAAAAGAGATTTTGAATGTAAATCTAGGCATGCTGGCAGGAATGTGGAGGAAACTACTCTCTTTCACCAAAGTGGACAGATTTTGAGTGGTTCATCATCCACATAGCCTTTAGTCATTTTTTCCGAGACTTTGTACAGGAAAACAGATAGCATTTGAAAAGCTTTACTGCATTGATTCTGTTTTGGGCAAAATCATGCTCCTACACAGAACCTGACAGACTTCCATTCAAGAGAGTCTACCTATAGTCAGACTGTAAACAGAGCCATCAAAAGGACATGGAAACAGATTTCTTCAGAAGCCTGTCATGTCTCTCTCCTCCGTGGCACCCTCATCAGTCAATGTCTGTAAACAAGTTGTCATATCCAAATTTGAGACAAACTTACACAGCAAAAAGCTTGGTGCCTTTTAATTAAAGATTTGTATACTGAGATAATTGGCAGCTGGTGAGGAAGGCTCAGTGGTGTAATATATAGCTAATCGTTGGTGGCTTGACGGTGTGACAGATGGGGATAGCTTCTTTAAATTATGGAGCTTTTATATTGGTATTTTCAGGAAATGTCAACAGCATGATTATATTTTCACTAATGGTGTCTTTCCTTCCCATTCATTGCTTTTGTTAGTCATAATCACTTGTTACCTCTTGTCTCTAAATGTAAAATCTATTAATATTCGTATAGGATGCCTCACAGTGGGCCTGGTTAATGACTGGATTCCTAAACATTGTCACAGTACAATATAGAGAGTTAGCATTAAATACATATTACAAATTAGATATGGAAATTATTGATATTATATTTTTTACTAGCTCGCTATAAAGTTCGTAACAAAGAATGTGAATATTATGCAAATTCTGCAAATGCTTACACAAATTCAGTTAGGATTCAGATTTAAGAGTCATTGCATTTTTAGGTGCCAGTACTGAAACAATCCCACTGTAAAGTCTGTGGAACTGCCTTGATCAAGCGTAGGGAAACATGTTATATTAAAAATGTTCTTTCTAACAGATCCATAAACCTGTTCTCTTCTGTTAATTACTGCAGTTTTGTTTCTCTTCTTTTCCAGGAAACAGCTTTTGGGCTCTACAACAAAGATTTGCTGTTTAAAACTATGAATCTGTCAGATCACTTAAGTTTCCCTGTAGCTTCTCAGCTAAGCACAGGGCTGGCATAGCTAGCTTTTGTACCTTTCCTTCCCACAGCCGTGGTCTAGGAAGAGGTTTTTATGGTGGGATGGGGAAGAGGCCAAAATATCTGTTCATTTCTGTCACGTGGTCTTTTTACTGCAAATTAGAGTAGGTGCCAGCCTGACTTACAGGCAAACTTTGGCAACCAGAACTGAGTGTCCATTCTCAGCCTCTCCTCTTTCTCCCCTGATAGGAAGAAATGAGACACCCTTTTTACTAGTCAGACATTTTTAGTTCACTGTCAACTATAAACTTCTGTGTTTCTAACTTTGAGAAGCATAGTGAAAAATTTCAAGGGCCGTGAGATGTGCCTGGGCCACAGATAGAAATTGGTTTTTGGCTGTGGGAGTTTCGACATTGTTGTGAATTTTGGAAGAAGAGCCTATCCCTGTCTGTGACTCACAGGTCTGATTTGCCTCCAGAACAGCAAGGCAGAGGCCAAAGACCCATTGTTGGGATCTGTGGACCAGCCCGCTGTGAGGATGGAAAATTTTCAGGTAACAGAAATGTTTTCTTGCTCTTACACTGTCTTTAAAGAAAAATATCTGATTGCCATTAAATCGTAAGCATGAATTTAAAGCATACTTCCATAAGAAAAATGTTCAGTATTCTGTAGTGCACCATGTAACCCTGAAATATTTCTCCAATATTTATGGTTTGGGACAAATGTGAACTTGAATTAAATCCAGAGGCCCACCATCTTTTTAAGTGTTTTGTGCCATGTCAATATGAAAAATATATTCTCTTTATCCTGTGTCCAGAAAACAAGCAAAGAAACACCAAAAAAAAAACCCAAACAAAACCCCAACAACCAACAATGGGGAAACTGTGTAAAGACTACAGACCTCAGAAGCTTATAGTTATAATGTCAGGAAAAGACCATGAGATCCAAGAGGTTTAAAACAGTGGCAGTCCATTCTCATTTTACTGCCAGTCATTTTGCTAATCTGAGCAGCATAATTGCTTTGCCTAACTGAAAGGAGCCTTTAAACAGACAAGCCAATATAAATACTCAGATTGGAGACAGCTCTGTTTAATAACAGCAAGCATGTGTATAGAAGTATTTGTTTACCTCTGCTCATTTATGTCAAAATCAATTGTAATTAAACAGGAATCCACCCACAGTAGTAGTACTTTAGATGATTGTTCTCATCAGAAGTGTCATATAGCCCTAGTGTTTAGGACATGTCAAAGCAGCCCATTATTTTTCTCCTTTAATAAATACCTACTTATAGTCTTTTCAGTTCTTCAGTAAAAGCAATTGCCTGTCTCAAATAAAATAATAAGACACCATTTCACCAGAAAAGCATTTCACCATAAACCATAAAAAAGTAAGATACCAGTTCTGGGAGGTTTTCTGGAATTACTGAATTTCTGGAAGGCAGAGTTATTTATATTCTCTATTAGACATTAGATGCCATTTATTGTCCATCTGTTTACGCATATATACAGAAAATACAGATCTGTCATATCTATTCAAAGTATTAAAATATATAAAACATATTTTATTAGTTTGAATCAAGTACTGGTGTGGGTTTTTTTACACCATATGTTTGTGGATAGACCAGAGAAATATAAGCTACAGAGGATTTTACACCTTGTTTCATTATTGAGTGTATTCTATATGGAAATATTTTCAATAATGAACACAAATTCACAACATCAAGGGTGAAATGAATCTGTCTCCTAGGGAAGTCAATGTGAGCTCCATGAATGCATTCAAAGGCAGATCTTTTTTTTTTGTAATGTGAAACAAGGGTCAAAAAACATGTGCATTACTGTTCACTCTGTAATGCAATGAAGAATAGAACATTTCAAGAGTGAAGGTAGATCATATCAGCAGTGTGAAACTGTACACTTCAAAAAAAAAAAAAAAAGACAAACATTTTGGAATGGGTCCTCCAGTGTATTTTCTATTTGGACCTGTTAGTTGATAGCCATTCTGGTCAACTGAGTCAGCCAGTGAGCCATCCCTGACAACTAATGACTATGTTTTAGCTTCCATATTTATAGAAAAGAAGAAAAAAAAGCCAATTAGGAGGAGGTGTTTATATAATAGTAAAAGCTAGATGTCACCTGTTGAAAGTGAAAAAAAGAGTAAATAAGTAAAATATCTGAAAGATAGGTTAGCATTTCCTAGGACAATTAAAAATAATGAAAACTACTGACATTTTAAAATATTCAGTGTTATTCATGTGTATATATTCTTGTTTAGCCTCCATTGATGGTGATAAAAGCTACATTTTTTTACATTTTGTGAGTAAAAAGTTCTTAGAAAAGAATGCACTTGAATGAGTGTTTACCAGGTCAAATCTGACAAATTATAATGATCTGAACTCCGTCTGCCTTGTTTAACTTCAAATACAATTTGATAACATCATCTGCAGGTTTTGGGAGGAATACGATTGTATAGGTCTAGGTCTAGGTCTATGTATATGGTCCAGGCTTGCACATAGGGGAAATAAGATTTTAAACATATGTGTATACACATATATTTACATATATATATATGTATATATAAAAGCATATATGTAGATGTGCATATACATATATTTAAAGTCTGATTATCTCTGTACATAAGCCTGGACATTTACTTTTACATGTGGAGTACTTTGATACAGAGTATAGTGTTCTTCATCACATAAACATAGTACATGAAATATTTCTTGAAAATATTTGTATGCTGACGTTTTATGTATGTGTATTGTTTACTTTTCATTTGCTTTTCTGCTTTGTGTGCTTATGTGTAATTTAAATAATCATATATTTACATATATATATATATATGTATATATAAAAGCATATATGTAGATGTGCATATACATATATTTAAAGTCTGATTATCTCTGTACATAAGCCTGGACATTTACTTTTACATGTGGAGTACTTTGATACAGAGTATAGTGTTCTTCATCACATAAACATAGTACATGAAATATTTCTTGAAAATATTTGTATGCTGACGTTTTATGTATGTGTATTGTTTACTTTTCATTTGCTTTTCTGCTTTGTGTGCTTATGTGTAATTTAAATAATTAGGGTCCAATTAAATTAGAAAAAAAAATATTGTATTTATTAACTTGGTTTGGCTACATTGAGTCACTGTTTAGAAAGAAATAATTCTTGAGTTTCTTCTTTGTTATCATTATGCAAATTTCATATAATTAGTGAGTCAAACTAAGATATCTCAGCTTTAGCTATTGAAAGGAGCCAGCTATCTAAAGCATTAATTAATTAACTTTATAGTGCAATATATTTAGGGTGAAATCAATACCCATATTTAATTCTGTTCACAATATTTATGAAGAAAGTGTAGGAAAGTAAAGATAGCACAATAAAAGTATCTTTTGCTTTAAGCTTTCTACAGAAAGCAGATGTTAAATATAGCTCCTCTGGTAATATATAATAAAATATGTAAGATATGTCTTATGTTGCACCAAAATACATACCTTGCATTGCATTTTATATGTTGCCAACATAACTTTCATCCTACACCATCTTAAATGTCATACATTTCCTATCTAGGTGACTGTTGTTTCCACATAGCTTGTTTCCTTTTCTTTGTATGGCTGATAATTTAGCAGTTCTATTTTAGAGTATGTTCTCCCCTAAGTGCATAAAGCACTTCTGACTGTTTACCCTTAAAACTCCAGAGAGTTAGGAAAACCTCTAGGCTGCTTCTGTTTATTGTACACACTTGCACTGTTAAGGGTTTATTTTCAACAGGAGGGAGACAAGTATGGAGATAAAGACCGATGGTGCATATCACTCTACCAGCACATCCTGCTGTACAGCACAGTGTATGACCTATTTTACATACATATATATTTATATATTTACCTTTAAATTGATTCTATTCTCTCATATATACTAATTTGGCCCTTGGTGGTGATAGTTCACTTTGTGTTTATGGTTTCTGCTGCTAGTACAAAAGTGCCCGTTCAATTTTCTTCACTGTCTGCTAGCTGTCGCAGTCAAAATTACAGGCTAATGGTGAGATGAGCAGCTTATAATGTATGATAATCAATACTCAAAATCCGTTTCCTATGATGTGACATAAAAGAGTGAAGTGAAAAGACGCAGATTTTCAAGACTAGGGCATGAAAGCTCATGCAATGCAAGTAGTTTTCACTTCAAGGTCATTCAGTATTTGTTTCTTCTACTTTTTTGGCTTCATATTTAATTCAGTCACAGCTAGGATGCCCAGGGAGCAGAAATGGAAAGTTAGTCGATACTGTGAGTATGAATGTAAGCATAAAAACTGCTTTAGCAAATGCAGGAAATGAGAAGGGGAAGGAAGACATGCCATGCAATATATATATACTATACATGGTATATAATAGGTATCTCTTTTACTTAGAGATTATGAGAAAACTGTATTTTTATTGGCTGTAATGAGTAATGTAAATACCGCATAAGAGTTATCCTCATACCCAACGCATATGTACGCACATGCACAAAAGCTAAGAATTTAAAATCTTAGAACATAACTTGATTGTAACAGAATTAACCTAATCAGTCTTGAAAATCTCAAAGCATAGTTTTTGGCACAGTACTGAATATCTAGTGTAGCTAATTTCTTTCCAGTGGCTAAGATCTTCTCTGATCGTAACCTTTCATCTGAAGTTTGTTCATTTCAATCTCAGTTCAGGGAATAATTTTATTATTATTTTTTTTAAACAAATGGAGTTCAGTCAAATTTTAGAACAAGAGACAGTATTGAAATAGAATTTCACAGTTGTGTATTTCATATGAATAACTATATGTTGTAAATAGCATAGAATTGCATATACATATATAAACAGTTATTTAATGTATTTGAAAATAATATGACACAGAACCACTAACTGAAAGGCGGGAAGGGTTTCCCTCCTACAGGTGGTCTTTCTGTGGTTTAATGAAATAAGCTGTAATGTATTAGAATCTTTCCAACCGTGTTCACTGATGGTCTCCCAGTACACTATGAGCTCTTGACACATTAAAAATTATTAGAAAGTTTTACAGGAAGTGCTACTTTTTTTTTTTTTTTTTTTTCTGTGAGAAAGAAAGAAGCAAAAAGAAGTCCTGCTTTGATGGAATAATTGAAAAGAGAGGGAGCAGCAGAGAGAGGTGTCGGTCCATTGATTGTGCAGTCCTGAGCACTTCGCGGTACCTAACGTGCAGTATGTTTTTATTGTCATCTTTTGGTAAAAAGGCATGAGAATTATTTAGAAAAATATTATACAAAGGATAGTTAAGTTTACAAAATAAAACTGCTGGAAAGCTGATTAATTGCTTAGGGAAACTTTAAAAAGTGCCAGAAAACCTTTACTCAACATTGTCATGAATTCCATACAAGAGAAAATAAATTTAAATATGGTTAGGGAAAATCCTAGATAAAACACTTGTTATTTCTCCTTACTATGTAGGTCCACTTTTAAAGCTAGAAGCTGAGCTTTCCACAAATCTATTCCGTAGGATTAGGAGGAAGAGACAAAACAACAAAATTAATTAATAGCAAGTAGGGTAGGATGGCTCTACAGTGGGATCTGGATAGGCTGGATCAATGGGCTGAGGCCAATAGTATGAGGTTCAACAAGGCCAAGTGCTGGGTCCTGTGCTTGGGTCACAACAACCCCATGCAGAGCTACAGGCTTGGGGAAGAGTGGCTGGAAAGCTGCCTGGCAGAAAAGGAGCTGGGGGTGGTTGGTCAACAGCAGCTGGTCAAGACCCTTCTGGATCACATCCCTTTCCTCTAGTGAATCAACTGCACCTCTCAGCTTGGTGCAAACTTCAAACTTGCTGAGGGTGCACTCAATCCCACTGTCTATGTCATTGATGCAGATATTAAATAATGTTGGTCCCACCATGGACCCTTGAGGGACACTACTCATTACTGGTTTCTACTTGGACATCGAGCCATTGACTGTAACTCTTTACATAAACCTTCCAGACAATTCCTTATCCATCTAACAGTCCATCCATCAAACCCATACCTCTCCAATTTAGCAGCAAGAATATTGTGAGGGACTGTATAAAGGCCTTACAGAAGTCTAGGTAGATGACACCCATAGCTCTTCCCTCCATTGTAGAAGGCCACTAGATTAGTCAGGCACAATCTGCCCTTGGTGAAGCCTGTCTCTAATCACCTCTCTGTCTTCTGTATCTTTTCATATATATTCTAGGAAGATCTGTTCCATGATCTTACCAGGCACAGATGTGAGGCTGAGTCACCTCTATGAATTTTATCTTTAAAAAAATTCTGTTACATTCTTCTCCTCAAGAATCACTCTGTGTTCTCCTCTCTCCATGTCTCATTCTCTCTTGCCTTTGATATTTTTTTAGAGCTTACACCAACCTTAGATCTTCAACTCTTCAATGAATGGAGCATGTATACAGAATGACACTTTCTAGCAGAAGTATCAGTTCTGAGTAAATTATCTCACCCTGATTTAACTGATCATTGTGACATAACAAAATTTGATTTAAATTTAAGTCTTATTTATTCATGTCTTTTTAGAAATGTGAACAGTTAAAGCTGTTTACACTATTGGATTCTCATAGACCACCTCTGGTGTTTCTTCTGTGTCAGGGTTCTGCAGTGAAACTGTCCATGAATATGGTGGTGATATTATAAGGTTATTAGAAATTTATTTTCTAATTTAGAAAGATGATGATCACTTAAATTTTCCCTGTCTTTGGGTCAACAAGTTTGTTTTGCTTTTTCTGAGGATCTGTTGTGCATGTCTGTGTGTGCTCTTCATCCTTACATTTAAAGGTTTACTCTTAGTTTTTTGTCTAACAGGAATTCCATGCATTTTGTAAATACTGAATTTGTCAAATAAAATGAATATTTTAATCCATCTGCCCATTTTGTGGAAGAAAATGCTTAATAGCTAAACACTAATGTATAGCTGATTGAAACTTACAGATGACAAAAAGATTTATGCTATCAGTATTGACTAGAGAGTACTGAGAAGAAGAAGAAAAAGAAAGCAACTTGGATCAGAGTTATGTTTTTCTACAAAACAGATTTCAGATGTCTTTTTGGATTTTTTCTTATGCCTGATGTTGGGTTAGAGTCATGTGTACAATTATAACATGGTAAATGGCGGCCCAAACATATTCTATTAGTCTAAAATGACAGACAAGCTAAGGTGTTTAAAGCAGAAAGTTTCCTTTATGTCTTTAAATTGCAGAACAGAAAATATAAAAAATTATGTTCTTAAAATGTAGTGAATAAAAAAAAATCTTATTTAACTATATTCTTTGAAAGAAATAAGAATATAGAAATCCTATCTGAAAACATTATCAGTTCAAATAGTGTGTCACGGTTTGTCATTCTTCCGAATTGTATGTATTGAGCAAATCCATTTTCACTTACTTGCACCAAAATAAAAAAGGGGAAAACTGATTATATGATCCGTACTCACATCTAATAAAATTGCAATATGCACTTTCTGACAAGCTTATATTTAATGCATACTGATGGAAAATT
>NW_009648241.1:973411-1011569 GCF_000708025.1 Charadrius vociferus | reverse complement strand
TTTTACAGAACAAAGCCTAACAGATTTCTACAGCAGATTAGTTTACAGATGAAGCTCAATTCCACTGAGAATGATTCTCTAATGACCCCTTTATACTTCCATTGGGCTGTGTGAATGCTTTAATACGTAGAGAACAGAGTTAAATAAATCTATTGTCTCAACTAACAGGTTTATGCAATCCTTCTGAAATATTTTAATTATAGCTTCTTCTTTTTCTCCATAATTAAGAAATCAGATGTCAAGTAAGCCCGTCATGTGTTGATCATAGCCTATCCATTAGTTTAAAGAAACCCACTTATAATTAGAGTTTTTTCTCTTTCTCCTTTGTTTTACAGAGCAAGAAGAATGTGTTAACTGCACAGATGAATGCAGAGTGCTTGGTCATTCTGACAGGTGTTGGATGCCACAGTTCCCTGCAGCCAGTCAGGCTGAGAATGCAGATTATCGCACAAATCTCTTTGTACCCACAGTTGAAGCTAATGTTGAGACTGAGACATACGAAACTGTGAATCCCACTGGGAAAAAGACTTTTTGTACATTTGGGAAAGACAAGAGAGAGCACACTATTCTCATTGCCAATGTTAAACCTTACTTAAAAGCCAAACGTGCCCTGAGTCCTCTGCTTCAGGAGGTTCCCTCAGCATCGAGCAGCCCAACCAAGACATGCATTGAGCCTTGCACCTCAACAAAAGGACCACTGGATGGTTGTGAAGTGAAATCAGGAGCCTTGGCTGAACCAAGCAGCCAGTACTTGTCAACTGACAGTCAGTATCTATCGCCTAGTAAACAGTCAAAAGACGCTCCCTTCATTGCATCAGATCAGATGGCTAGGGCCTTTGCAGATGTGCATTCCCGAGTGAGCCGAGACTCGAGTGAGATGGACTCTGTTCTGGAGCAGTTAGACCGTTCAGCCCGGGATTTAGGTAGGGAGTCGGTGGATGCCGAGGAAGTTGTGAGAGAAATAGACAAGCTCTTGCAGGACTGTCGGGGAAGCGACCCTGTGGCCGTCCGAAAGTGAGGGGGGAAATAAGGACAGGCTGGCAGTTACGTTCCTCTTCTGCTGATTAAAAGTAAATGAATAAATAAATCCCCTGGTTTTAACAGATTTACAGGAATGAAGGAAGACCAATGCTGCTTTAAGGCTTTTAGTGAACATCTGAAGTGCCCACAAGTATGTTCTTTTCACTGCTCTTTCTTTTTGACAGATAACACTGGTTTCATTTTGACCAAGCTTTCATTAGGACAGAGTCAAGTACACTAAGAACAAAATGAAAGAAGGAAAGACAGTGCCATTTTGACAATCTGATAGGAAGGTGTGAGAAAGGTGGAATGGAAATACGTCTGATACTTTAAGACTGTCCTCAATAGCTGATGCTGACTTTACTGTTTACGTATAAACCCCAAGAAAAACAGGGTTGAATAATTCTGATCTGTGGTGGATTTCCAGCAGTCACCACAGGCTTCTTCTGAAAGTCCTAAAAAGAGTTCTTGTAGTAGTCCAAGTGACACCAAACATTAACATTCATTTGTGGTAAACATTTATGTACAAAGTTATATGCCACAAATACGGAAAAAAAAAAAAAAGAACAAGAAAACAAACAAAAAAAACCATTCCAGCTCATTCTTCAACGAAACATATCCTGATCATTAGTAAAACACTTCATATCATATTAAGGTTAAATGTAAAATGATATAGTCCATCTTGTCCTGCACACACATAAGCTAATTCACTTGATAAAAAAGAAAAAGATTTTAATATCTATTTAGCGTTTTAGTGTCCAACAAAACTATAAATAGTTAGCAGTAAGTTTTAAAAAAAAAGAAGTAAAATAAAGGTTAAAAAAAATATAGTTACCTTTAAGGGTATACACAAAAGAAATTAACATTATTAACACTTTTTTATTCATTTTTGGACACTAAAATAGCTCAGGAAAGTGAAAATGTCTTAGACATCCACAAAAATCACGTGATCATTTAAATGTGCAAATGTAAGAAGATTCAGTGTGTTTACATCAAATGACATATTTTTATTGATTTATTGCAGATTCAGTGCATATGAGCCAAATTGTTGAGTGTATAAGAGCTATATTGTGTATTTTATTAAATTAATATATAGTTGTGTTGCAAAAATATTTGGGCTTATATTGTAAATGGCAAGTGTTGCCTCGGTAGCTGTCGAACTCTATGAGTTTTGTTTTTTCCTGCTTCCTTTTCCCCATGGATTGTGGGAAGCAGCGCCTCAGAGCAAAGTCTCTTGTTTAATGTATGGTCTACGAAGTACTGCAGTACATAATCTGTTCAAAATGTGTTTGAGTGAGCTGATGGAGCTAACTGAAAAGCCTACAAATACATCCATCAGTCATGGTTATGTGCAAGTCCTTGTAGAAGCTTCTATCGCAAACCCATATTTAATAACAAAAATTACACTCGAACCAACATCTGGAACCTCCTTGGTTGGCTTTTTTTTTTTTGTGTGTGTGTGTTTTGTTTTGTTTTGTAACAAACACATGCAGCGATCCTGTTTAATGTAGAATATTCAATTGATTAAGAGATGCCACCATTTTCAAAGCTTTGCTATTAAGTTCATAGAGCTGAAAAACATGTCAGTGCCAATGTGGCATGGGCAGTATTTTATCTGATTCTTTAGAATGCGCAATTGCTTATTGCAGTTCTAGATACACACCACTTATTATGGAGGATGTTTTTAGTTTGGTTTTCATTTGTTCTGAAAAGTATTTGCAGAATAACTTGGGATATAGTTTCTACTTTTTATTATTTTTTCCAAGGGTGCTTTTATTGCATTTGAAAAATTCAAAATTGCCTTCAGATGAAAGTTGAAAAAACAACCCACATTCAAAATGAACTTGCACAGAGCAAGAAGAAGCAGAAGAATAAAATGTTTACCTCAGGATTTGTCCCTTACATACTTCAGATACTCTGTTAGAAATACCACTACGGCACATTGTTTAAAAATGTTGTATTTGGTTTATTAAATTTAATCTGTACTATACAAACATATATAAAAGAGGTTGGCAATCTGAAATCCCATGAAGCCATAGTTTTCATCAGTTTGAGAAAGAAAGTTGACCCAACAGCCTGTTTTGATGTTGGGATTGCTGCTAAATGGTGATTTTAGCTAGTCAGTCCTACAATGAATTGTCTTTGAGACACAACCATTCTGACAGTTTGCTTTTAGCTCCTCCTGTTAAAAAAGTCTACAATTACATGTAAAAAAAGGATCTTGTACATGTTTTATTAAGCTACTCTCCATGTTTTGGACAATTTATGTATCTAAAGTGTGGTGTTGTCTGTGTTATATAATTTTTATTTTTTTTTTTTTTTTGGCCAGGAGACCTGAGATTGGTTTTGCTTGATAGCTTGATAGCTTGAAATTCCATAGTGGAGAGGATTTCTTATTGTTTGATCAGTCTTTTATATGTATTTCTGTGGTGCCCATCACTTCAGTGTCTGTGCACCAAGTCTTTAGCCCTGCCAGTGAGATCCATTATTCAGCGAAATCTAAGCCAGTATGTAAATGCAGTCAAGTGATGGAGATTTGTGTATTTTATAAATGATTTTAACACTGAGTAACCAATTGTACAATTCATGTATGTTTCTGCAGACATAAAACCACAACATTCTGAGAAAGGGCTGTGCCAGTGTAAGAGGAATTTACCTTAAGGCTCTCTGTCACTAGTGATTTACTAGCTTTAGCTGTTTAACACATTATCTGTATTTAGTAGTGATTATTTATTTACCACTCTGAGGTAATTCAGAATTCATGACTCACAGCTTTATAGAAGAGTTTAGGAATTCTTGCTTTTATTTAAGTTGGCTGACAACTGCCTTTTGTTGTAGATCTCTGGCATACTGCTTCCAATAAGGATATCCCAGGTTAAAAAAATCTGTTTCACAATTTGGAATGGATACATAACAAACCAATAAACCTGCAGAGCTTATACAATGTGAGTTTTGCTGGTTTAGTCAAAATTAACACAATTGTGTATAAAGGAAGGACAACACACACAGAAATTTAAAAATTATTTTTTCTCTGTGGTGCCTCTACTGTCACCACTGGAGAAAGAGGCAGCAATGAAAGATAAAGTTTATGAGTTATTTCTCTCATTCCTTACATACATGTTTTATAAGACTGAAAGAAAATATCTGTCACATGATTATAAAAAGAATGGCAGAGTTAAGGGAGGCAAGCTAAGTAACTAATAAAATTGTACTATACACTGTGAAAAGCAAATGAGGCGTTCAATATCTTTTTTTATTAATGAAAGCCATCAACTGGGAGTTCCTTAAACAATTGCCCAATCAAATCAGGACTTTTTTCTTTTTCTTTTTTCTTGGCATACTTATCAGGAAAGAGATTCTCCTGAACAGTGTTTTGCCCCTTGAGGATATAGGTTTCCCAGTCCAAGTTACTCCTAGAAGTCAAACATTGCTCATAGTGGAGCAAGATACATCATTCAAATAAACTTTCAAGCTGCCTTCTGTCCAATGGAAGGGAAACTGCTGAGGTCAAGAAGGGGTCTGAAGCCTAGCATAATATACGCCCACTCATTATTGTTTAGTTACTTTCTTTTGACATCAGGGAGTGATTATTATTGCATTAATTCAAATGGGAGTTTTGGCTATCAAGATTTGTTGATTTGAAGTGTAATTGAATGAAACCTGATTAAGGTTTTGACTTCTCTGGCCCAATTGTGATACAGGTTGGCATTCGCATTTATCAGCCCCTGTCTCCCCATATGGCTCAAAGTTGCACCAATGACTGGTGAATGACACAAAAAACAAACAAAAGCAGCATACATTGTATGGATTATCTCAACCGCTATTGTTTAATGGCTGTGTTTAATGTGACCTTTCTGGAAAATGAGGACTACGAATAAAAAGCAATTACTAATAGTGGTGTTGCCTGCTTTTGCATTCATTAACACAGAAGAAATGTGTTAAACACTGCATACCACAGGGAGCCTGATGGTAATTACTTTGGAAAAGCAACTTGTGGCAATGCGGCTGTTACAGCTAGTTATCAGTTTGCCAAAAAAATGACAGTTCCTGCTTCATTTATTAGAAATGTGTAACTGTTTTCTCTCAACAGGAAGGTGGTGAAGAGTTTTCATCAAGCTGGGTAGGTTTATCTTTTAAGCAGCTGATGTGCTGAATCCCTACAGGCTGTTACTTGCTCATAGAAACATGGAGATGAATAAAGGATAGTTTGGTTTAGTACACTGGTGTGAGTTCACCAAAAGCATTATAAATGAGGGTATAAGTTCTCAAAGACTGTTAGCCCAACATGAAAGATCAAAACACTGCTTGAGTATACAAGTGGAGAAAAAAAATCTGAAGAATGTAAAGGGTTGGGTTTTTGGATTTTTTTTATTTTTTTTATTTTTTCCCTAAATGTGTCTTTCTGAAGAGCCTGAGTAATAGAGGTAAATAATTTTATTCATGTTGCTGTAGACAACGTGACAAAATGCTGGGAAAAATATGACTAAGTTCTATGTCTGGTTCTTTGAGTTTGTTGTTATAATTTAACACTTTTATTAGCCTCTTTTGTTTGTTTGTTTTTTGTTCTGTTTGAGCATCAAAATCAATCCCTCAGAGTGTGTGGCCCTTTTTATCTGCTCCTGTGTGATTGTAGAAATGACATACCAAACAGTGTAAATCCTCCACACCAGATTTTTGGGGTGGTTGGGGGATTTGGTTTGGGGTTCTTCTGTTTGTTTGCTTGGGATTTTTTATGACTAATTAAGTAAATTTGCATTGCTTTTGACAGTTGACTAAAATTTTAGTTTGTTCAGAATACCGCAGGTATTAAGAAGATACATACTAGTCCTGCAGGAAAAATTACCTTTTACCCATTGCATGTTTTCTGCAGGTCTTTGCCAGAATCAAAACCAGCCTGCATCTATTTAGCTGGCTATCCTAGGCAGAGAAACCCCCTCTTGCTTTCTTCCCTTTTTCCTGCTACATATATTTGTCTTTCTACAGGCTGAATTCCAAAATCTAGCAAGCCACTGTCTGTGCAGAGTCCTGCCAGAATGTACCTTATGCTGCTGAAGGCCTCATTGGACATGGGATGTTGCTGTCTTGCTGTCTTCAACTGTGTGTAATTCAGAGCTTGGCTGGATCCATAGTATATGTAGAACAAGTCATAAACCATCCTGGCTTTTCTCTACCCAGAATACAGAGTCATTGATTTCTCATTTGGAAAATGGCCAGTCTGTCAAACAGAGATTCTTAGATCTCCTTTAAGCCAACCACGTATAACTGCTTCAGGGTGTTCACTCATGGAATAAATACCCTATCCTTATCCTTTATTGAGTCTAAGACATGAAAGCAGCTGAAAGCTTATTTCTTCAGTTAGTAATGTTTCCCTAAAAATGAAATTTCTCTAGTAGAAAGGAGCGATGGCTCTCTGCTGTATGTATAGCTTGATTTGTGAAAGGTCACCTTAGTATCAGTAGTGCATGCAGAAATGGAACAGGGAATTAATGAGCCATCTAAGAATTTTCTGAGATGTATATTCCATAATGCATATGTTATGATTCAGGGAAGAGAGCACAGTATCTTGGTTTATTTATTGCTGATGGTTCCCTATAATGCATGGCTCACAAAAATGTTTAGTTCAAGTTTTGGGGAAACATTTTTCTCTTATTGGGAGACCAATTCCTTTTTAATATATATTTTTAAAGTGGTTTTTGTCTGTATGGTTCTGGGTTTTTTTTGTTTTTTGTTTTTTGGTTTTTTTTTTTTTTTGTTTCCTAAATATATGCTGGTCAAATTGTGGGCCCTTTGTTATTTTTAAACATGAAAATAGTGTTCTGACTTGGTTCCCTCCATGGTTCTTTAAGGCTTCTCTAATCCTTTAGGGCTAGAGAGGATACCTTTTGTTTGGTCAAGACTCCAAAATGCCCTTAAACATTCTGTGATGTTTCTTGGTAAGAAGCAAAAGTATAGACATGGTTTGAAACATAGATTGTTGGACAACAGATTTAGATTTTGACCTACTAAGAAATGGAATAATTACAATTCAATTTCTGAAAACTTATCGCATTTAGTGCCTTGAACTCTATGGAATTGTTATTAAAGCGCACCTACCGAACTGCTGCCAGGGATCAGTTATCCTCAACTTTTTCCAAGTCAAAAACAACATTGAAGTTGCATCTGGAACTCAGTTGATTGCTAGTGCATTACAGAAAACATATTTGTAATATGTTTGCCAGAAGAAATACTCCTTAAAAAATTTGCAATTACATTTTGTAATAACTGCAAATTTTCCATCATTTTAGGGGCAATCACATGCAGAACTCTTTTCAGTGTTTTGATTTGAAAGTGATAAAAAATGGATTACTGTGCTGGCATCAACATTAAAATGGAAACACCATATCTGTCTGACCACCAGAAAATTACATTTATCTATTTCTGTTATTACTGTCTTTAGGAAAATGTTCCATGCATCTATATTTTTAACCCTTTTACAACAGGCATCTTTTATGATGCTGCATGCTATAGTGATTTCTGCAAATGCCCTTTTTAGTATTTACCACTCCCTCTTTTTAGTATGTCCATTTAAAATACTTTGCATTGCAAATTTATCTCATGTAGAGAATTTCGAGCAGATTTCTTGTCTGTCTTCACAGAGGTTTCACAGTTGATACCATACAATTAAAAAATATTAATCATGATATTTGCAGATAAGACCTCCATTTATTTCTTAAAATGCTTTGTTTTAAAATTTGATCATATTAAAGTTGCTAAAATATATTAAAACAATATTTTTATTTTCCAAATAAAACACCTTTTTATGAAAAAATTCTTCATTTGCTATTGTGAGTTCGGTGGGAGATCCTGTTAAGAGGAGTATCACACTTAATAAACTCATCAGCTCTAAAACAGGATGTTTCCTTGGTAATTAAACATATAGCTACTTCATCTTTAGTGAAAATTATTTCTCTTTAGATTTTTTTTAAATTGAAATAATGAGAAAAAATCACCCGCTATGTATATTCTGGATAACTAACTAATGCATTTAATATCTTCTAACTATATTATGGTTCACAACAATGCATTTCATTACAAGTACATGTTTAGGGACTGTCTTAGACCAGATGAGAAATTGTATTTACTCTGAATACCCTTTGGTTTTCTATGTTTAAAGATGTATTGACTATAAGAATGATTTTCTATTCCCTTGTGTCTCATTCTAAATTGAGAACAAAATGAACATAAGCCACTGCTATATCATTTAATAAGGATTTGTATAAGATAAGTGAATATAGTAAATACAGCAGAAAAGAATACATGTGAAACTATTTTAATAACATTATGGTAACATTGTGCTAAAAGAGATTTAGAGATTAGCAACTGTTAATAAGCCTTTATCACTGACCACAAGATAAGCTTCTTAAAAACATTGAGGCTTTGCTTCAGTTCAAAGTCTGTAGTAATAGAAAGCTCCAGAATAAGGGCACTATCCAAACTCTGGGCTTCTTTCGTGCCATCTTCTTCTGTAGGTTGGTAAACTCTCCAGAGGTTGGTAATTATGCTTCCATAATAATTTTTGCACTTCCTTGCAGCAGTGTAAGTGAACCACGTTCCCTGTCGCTCAATGCAGTTGACTTAATCTTTTTGTATGCATCAAAGTAAGACACAGCAATCCTTTAAAAGGAAAAGAACAATTACTTTTTTAAAAAGTAACAGGCTTTGAAAAGTAGTCTGCAGAACAAAAAAGAAAAAAAAAACAGGAAAAATGGCAAATAAAACCTTGTTCATGGACATTTTTTCCTCCACAACCTAGTTGAGTACCCTGTTGATGACTATAAATACACCATTGTTCTTTTCTAAATATACTTGTTCCAGTGGACTAAAATAGGAGAGAGGAATGGAAAATCTAGAACCCCAGATAAAACCTGTAGAATGTTAGTAAATCCACTCAGTGCTGTAATTTCCAAGGAAATCACCTTTTTTAAAAAAGATTCGTTTTCCAGCACTTATGAATGTTCTTCTCTGGACTGCTAAGGCTTAAAACAATGACAACTGCAAAAGTTATTGCAGTTGGAGGCAGAAATCAAGACAGAGGAGGAAAGAGAATATGATGCTTTGGGCAGACTCTCAATTCCTGTTACTTCTTATGCCTTTAGCAGAGGTGAAATGTCAGGGAACCACCTTATTACTGCAGCGGTAGGAGAAGTAGGAACAATTGCAGGACATCTGAATCAAATGCTCTTGTTCAAAAAGCTTTCATGGAGGTTTGCCAAGCCTACTGTAGGATCAGGAATGTAAACCTGAGACAGCTCTGCTGATAACCAGTAATTCCTCTAGTCTAAGGTGTTGTTCACATCGTCTCCTGCCTGGTAGAAATTCAAGCTTCTATGGGCAATGACAACACAACTGTGAGGAGCTACCAGGTGCTGCTGCCAAATCTTGAATCCTATATCTCCTTGTAAGTGGATGCCAGATCTCCTTATACAGTTTCGTTATTTCCTTCATCCTGAGTGCTTGTAAGGCATACTAGAAAATGCTAGTCCATATTCCCAAACCTTGAAGGGTGGTCTGGAGAAAGACCAATCCTCATTCAATGCATGTGTTGTTTAGCATAGAATGCATTTTTGCAGCCAGATAAAATTCAGTTAGAATTGTGTTTGTAGAACCACCTGTTTGCTCAGTTTGGGGATTTCTTTAATTATTATATTTATATGTCCATACCGAGGATTTTATTTGGCATAACATGCACAACTATGCAACATTTATGTAAAAATGGAAGTTATTATGAGCTGTAATTAATATACTGTGTTTCCAACCGACTCAAAGCACTTTGCTCAGCATCCTTAGCTTTAAAGACTGCAACAAAGCAGTGGTAAAACGTATACTAGAGTCAGTAAAGCACATCAGCAGCCCTAGGATTTCTCTTCTAGTGGTGACTAGCATTACTATCTACAACATGTGTTGCAGACTTGTTGGATTTTATTTGTGATGGAATCTTGCTATTTAAAAGAAAAAGAAAAAAAAGCAGTATAATTGCTGATTTACCACTACTGCTTAATCTAATTCAGTTCTTAATGGTCCATTTGCATAGCAGAATTTGCATTTTGTTTCACAGAAAACATTATGACTCCACCTGCGTTAGTTCAGATAATGTATCAGAAAGGGGAAACAATGGTACAAGCAAAGGAGTGACGAATCACTTACTTTTACTAAGACAACTTAAATATTGAAGGGGAAGGGAGTACAGGTGCACCATCTTTGCAGGTGAAACAAAAGTGCACCATGCCCCCCCTCCCTCAGTTCCATCCCTCAGTTTCCGTTTTATTTGGTTTCCACAGCTCAGAAGAAGTAATTTTCAAATGTGATGCTATCACATGCCACTATCCTCATAAAATTTTATTCATTGTGAAGACTGTGACAGAGAATGTGCAAAGATATATGCAGTCATATAGTGCCTTATCAAACTGTAACTTCACTAAACATAACTATCTTTCTGTTGACTTGGTCGTAATCCAGACACTAGAGATCACAGACAAATTACAAGTTATTATACCCTGCCCACAGTGAGGTGATCAAAATAATAACAAATTAAGGATATTTTTTGATCGACAGTTTATACGTATTTCATTATATTTTTGCACTTCCTTCAAGGCTCAAATCCTACGGGTGACAGCTGTCATTTTAAAGGTGACTCATTACATTCATTTACAGAGTCCCCTAACAGATGGAAAGGTCTTTGTTTCCCGGGGAACACTGACAGGTTATGATTTGCAGAGCTTTTAATCATTTTAACAAAACTTATACACATCTGTCAATTACTCTATTCAGTGATGTTAATAATACAGCAATCTGAGAATGACAAAGAACACTTTCCTTCTCTTGAAACCACAACTTTTCCATCAAGACTGGAAGAGTGGAACAAAAATACTTCTGAAGTGCTGTTTTCTTCCAGAGAAATGAATATAAGTACCAGTATTTATAATAACAGTAAAATTTTATTTTCATGGTACCTGTCCATAGAGCTTTTTTGCTCTCCTCACAAGCTACAGTGAAGCTATAAATCATTAAAACATACAACAGATAAAACATGACAAGCTGGAATCACATGAATAATTAAAACCAAAGTCACTGTGCAGAACTGATAATTTTGGTCAGGTACAGAATAAGGGCCTTCACTGTGGTGCTTTTTCTTGTCCTGATAGCAAGCACTTCAAGCTCCCAAGGCTTTAGAATCGAGACAGCATATATATGTGTACCCGTAGATGTGGTGGCTCTGCCTCATGACTAAAACACAGCTCATTCATTCATTATAGACCTGAGGCCACAGTCCCCTTACGTAAACCAGATATTTATTTGCAATGATATTACAGGACATCCACGCGGCAGTCACATAGTTTTTACAGAGCAATGACACCGGGTTTCTTTTTGAGATTTATAATGTTCAATATCAGCAAAAACCTGAATATCTAAATGAAAACTTTTAGTAAATAACTAGAAAACTTTTTAGTAAAATTGTTTTCACAACAACTTATGCTTTTATTGTTTTTAGAATTAGAGGGGGGGTGGGGTTATTCTGCTCCCTACTTCAAAAAATAAATAGCCATAATCTTTTGGAATGTAACCACAACTTAACTGCACCTTAGTAACAGAACCCTTCCATCTTTCAAAGAAGCTATATTTTTAAGATCTCTCAATGGAAGATTTCTGTTACATCATGCAGTTCTTAACACTATTTGATATCATTACAATAGAATTTGAAGACCCCATAGAAGGAGTCACAGCTGCTTTTGAAACACTGGTCATAAATAGTGAAAAAAATTGTATTGAATAGATAATACAGAAGCAAAGCAAAACAAAACAAAACAAAAAAAGCCACAATCTAATATTTTGGACAGAAAAAAATCTTATTATCTCCAGACCAGTCAAAGCTGGAGTAATAAAACTGAGAATTTACCAGTTGTAGCATGCATAGGCAATACATGCTGGAACTAGGAATTTGACTTGGATTTCCCTAAAAGTCTAATCCAGACCTTGAATTACTACAACAACCTTTTTATCTTCTTCTGGAAGCCCAGACAGGTTACGGGTCAGAAATGCAGTTGCTGGAATTTAACCATGTTCCACAGAAGGTTAACTCCAGCTTTAACCTCTTCTCTTTGTATACTGTATAATTTCTCTGCCATTCTTTCAGCAACAAACTAGTCAAGAAAGGGTGTTTCCCAAAATTTTCTTAGGGACCTTAAACTTCTAAGGTCCTTGACATCTCTGTATATATTCTCTTGGAAAGAGTATGGACTACATTCAAATGTTATTCTGTAAAGTAAAATAAGTGGCAGCTGGCACCATACAGTTTTGTTATAATGAAAACATGAGGTGGTTGCCATTACACAGTCCTGCACTAATGAGAACAGTAGGAGTCTAACATTACAATGGTCTAATGAAAACAGGAAATGGCTGGCATTAGATTGGTAAAATGAAAACAGGAGGTGGCTGGCATTGCACTTATACAATAAATAAATTAAGATTTCTGGCCCTACCAATCTCATCTACATTATATATGATTCCAGTGTGCATGAGAGAGGCTTATCCAAAGTCAGGGCTGGTGACAGCAAAGAGCATTCCTTGTTACAACACTTCAGAAGCAGAGGGGTGTCACATTCTTGAAATTTTTAATTTATTTTTGGTAGTCATGCATCAGTGAAACAGGCTTTAGGTTTTAAAAATTGATACACAATCTATACAGATTCTTCCTTTTATTTAAAAAATAATCAAAAGCAGCATATTTTCTGGTGCCTGTCCTGCTAGAATGTGAAGGGCGAAAAGCAGCTTATTGAAAGTGAAAATCAATACAACAGGACTTTTTAATTAGCCTCCCACTTATCCTTCCCCAATTCGGGCTAAGTATCCAATGGCTAAATATATTTTGGGGTGTTTCATGTAATGTAGAGAATGAGACCAAGAGGAGAAATACATGCTGAGGAAAAAAGAAAAAAAGAAAAAAGTTAAACACAAGATCAATCATTCAGCTAATGGGCTTTCTTCCAGGAACAGAAAGGTCAGGTGTTTTTGTTCCATGTTTTTCAAGCTAACCTCTCTAGTTGAGTCTTTTTAATTATTATTGCACAAGAGGGTCTTCTGTGTAGCTCTTAGACAATAAATACAAAACCATCTCCCCTTTATTGTGACTTTTAGAGCTATCAGAAACTGATTGATTCTTACTCTCCTTAATCTGGCTGAATTCACTATCAAGTTCGTATAGTTCAAGGCCAGCACATTAAGACACTGCATCAATCCACTCATTCGGTACCCTTCAGCCCCTCAGTCTCCCATTTCTCATCTTCAAGCTCAACCACATTATTTCTGGACATTTTCCATCAAAACCAAGAGAGAAAATGAAGCAAGAAAATGTTTGGAGTATCGTTTTCAAAGCAGCAATTAGCGTGCCGGAATGTTCCAGCATAAAACGCTGTGCTTCCTGCAGCCTGCTATTCTGCCGATAGCTTCACTTTCCACGCTCAGATTGCAGTGAAAATATTCCAGTCAGGTAGCTCTGAGTGAAACAGCAGTGTGATGCAAATAAGGAACAGATAATCAAATCAAACTTTCTAATCGAGTTTTGCTATGCTGACTCTCCTATTTCTCTCTAGCCTGCAGTTTGCATGTTGTTTTACAACACTGCAGAATTAGCTTAAAGAGTAAATACTTGTGAGTTTATAGAATCCTGTCATGTCTCACATATACTGAAGAACGAATGAAGGAAAAATAATCTTCCTGTGCTGCTTCTACTATTACTTTAATTTCTTTGCATCTTTGGTGTGGTGTGGTACAGATTGAGTCCTTTGGAAGGAAGGAAATAGAAGATGAAGAAAAAGCCAGAGGGGTAAAACAGGGTGCGTACTGTTAACAAATTTTTACTTTCCTTTTCTTTTGTTTTTATTTCTTCATCAAAAAACTGAAGAAAAAAGAAAAGAAATAGTCATACCTTACAGACCAGATTTTAAACTAAGACGTATGGCACTGGAAGCAGCATATGTCTTAGAAAATCTGCTGTTATGTGTTGTGTGTGCAAGCCACAGACGTGGCTTAATCGAGATAGGAGGCGACACGTGCCGTGCATCTGAGATTAGTGTCTGGCCCTCAGCCATTAATGCTGGCATCCCAGGAACCGACTCAGTCCTCTGCCAAACTTCTGCTGGGATTTGGATTCACTGAATCCGACTCACAGTCTTTAATCCCCCGAAGCAATATCTCTTTGAATTGTGGAGCTTGCAAAACATCCAGGTGGTGGTCCAGCCATGACAGTGCCCGCATAAACTCAAGAAAAGGCAGGTTCTGTTTAAGAGTTTTACTACACAGAAAGCTTCTAGCCCTCTACCATGCTAGTCTGAATGTCAGAGCTCACCCCTCTTCTTTTTCTTGTGTTCATTATGCTGCAGAGACAATAGTCATATCGCCCATTGCATAAGCCTTCCAATCTTTTTGAAATATTAGAGATCATAAAAAAGTTGTATGCTATAAATCTACTTGAGATGGGTCTCATCATTCCGTAAGCAATATTTTTCATTAGCTTTGCAATAAAATGGCATTTTGCCCTATTTCGAAACTAACAAATTTTGTCAGGGTTGCCATCTTTATTACATTACCAAATATATCAGTCAATACCACCTGGTGTAATTGAGTCTTGTTATATGATTCAGATAGTTGCTTAAACTATGGATTTTTCAAAGTCAAATTTTCTGGCAGAAAGAATATTGTTCTAACAGAATTTTAGATAAATAGGTAGTGTATCACTGTAACTACTAGTCTTGATTTAAGATAATGAATTGACCTCTCCATGAATAATATTCAAGATCATTTATAATTGTGTTGCACTAAAAAAGCTGTATAAAAGCCATTTCATTATGCTTGATTTCTATTTCATGCTGGGAATGAGTGCGACACTGCAGTCCCTATAGGAGCCAAGGTTTTTAAGGTGTTTTAAAGAATAGTAGGGAATATGCTCCCTTCTGGATTTCTAAGCAAGTAAGCAAAATGGTATCATGAAAAAGGTGCCCATCTTTTAACAGAATGAGGAAATCAAAATTTAAAAAGTCTAGCAACACATACATGCACAAGGAGAAGAATCACAGGAAAGTAAAATGCTTACAACTGAGCCACACAGATTCAGCTAAACTACATTCTAAGCCAAATGTTTTTCCTAGACATTGTCACTTATAACAAAGGAGTGATTCTATATTACTATATACACAGTTAAGTAATTAAAAGTTTTGCATTTTCATGTGCATCTGTAATCTCATTTTGTACAGTTCATTAAATTACAAATATTGAATGGTATCTAGATATTATTTATTTCCCTGTAATTGGTTTTTGCTTATATTTGCAGATTAAAGAAATACTTGTAAAATTTAGATAAGTATTTAGACGCCCTTATCTTAACCAAATATAAAGACTGGGTGATAATCAGCACTTCCACGTAACAGAACACTTTCTGTCTTTTTCTATGTTACTAATTCAATTTAATTTGTAAATTATTCTCTCACATTACATTCTTACTTTCTTGCCATTCCCAAGGCAAATAAAATACAAATTTACTTACTTGAAGGCACTATAATTTCTTTGATAGTAGACACTGAAAATTTGTAAACTATATATGAACATAAGAGTTTCACAGCTTAGATATAGCCTGAATTTTCAGTGTACACAAAAACTAATTTACTACAGTATGTAGTTGTGCCAGATGCAATCATCTAAGTAGAGCTCACCCTAGTCAATTCTTGGGACATCTCCAAGGAAAACATAGTGAGATCTACTAAGTAAGCTGGACTGTTTACCAGGTGATACTGTACTTTGCTTCTAAGCCAACATTAAACTAATCAATATTAATCTAAATTATTTCACCTGATAAGTTCCCTGCCTTCTCGGAGTTTATGGCAGGATCTCTGCTCTCATTCTGCCCCTTCTTATCCCATGATAAATGGAAAATTTTGTACTAAATTCATATGGACTGTTTCCAAATGTTCTGTCCCCTGTGGTATTCCATGGCCCTGAACATCTATTACACAGCTGCCAGAGGTAGCAACAACTGAAACTAGTGCTCCAAGTGGGCTCATCCAGAGGCACATCTCTACTGGCATCCTGCTTTTGGGAAGAATGGAGAGCTTGTCGTGCCTTGAGCTTCTTTTTGGATTGCAGGTAAAAAACAAGGCATTGATTATTAATGGCTTAATGGCAGATCTTGCAGAAAAACTATAGTTTGCATTATTATATTAACCAAGGAAAGGTTTCATACCCTAAGGGAAAACTTGAAGCTCTCCAGGAATGGTGTAATTGTACCTCTACCATTGTTAAAAAAAAAAAAAAAAAAAAAAAAAAAAAAGTTGAATAGAGAATTATATGCTAATAGCAAAAATTACTGATTCTGTCACAGAATCACAGAATTTTCAGAGTTGGAAGGGACCTCTAGAGATCATCTAGCCCAACTCCCCTGCTAAAGCAGGATTGCCTAGAGCACATTACTCAGGACTGCATCCAGGCGGGTTTTGAAAATCTCCAGAGAAGGAGACTCCACAACCTCCCTGGGCAGCCTGTTCCAGTGCTCTGTCACCCGAACTGTAAAGCAGTTTTTCCGTGTGTTGGAACGGAATTTCCTATGTTCCAGCTTACACCCTTTGCCCCTCGTCCTGTCACTGGGAACCACCGAGAAGAGTCTGTCTCCATCTGTCCGTGCAGATAGTTTCATTATAACTAATATTTGTGCAGTTACTACATGAATGAAAATTATTTACAGCATATTAGAAAGCAAGCACAGATTTTTCTAGAACTGCTGTAATGCACACATTAGTTTGTGTCAGATGTGATTGGTAGGTAAAAATTTGTATTTGGGCTTGAGATGTATTTCTAGGAATTCTGGTATTGAACAGAGAATAACAGTAGTCTATAAGCATGTAAAATTTTGTCTCCCATTAACCATGCATCCTTATGAAGTGCAATCATGTATCCAAACACTTGGGATCAGATGATTTTAATCTCAGAAACAGTCTTAAGGCATGTCCATAAGCCTTAGCTTTTGTCTGCCAAGCACACTACCTGTCACTAAAACAGTTTTACTGGTACTATAAAGCAAACCCCCTCTTTTGGCCTTGAATGCTTTGGCCCACACATCTCCAAATCATTTATGTAAATCGTGTATCTCAAAAAAGAAAAGTTGTCAGTATCTTTTTTTTTAATATATTTTGTAATAAAGGAATGAAATAACAAGCTTCACAGAAAAACCAACCAACCAAACAAATTCACAGTTCTGCACCTTAAATCACTCCATATCAATCTGAAGAGAAGTCTAGTTTATTGAATATTCTCCCAACTGATGTGCACTAAAATAATGTGGAGTAATCCCTCCTTCTCTCTGTTGCTCATAATTACAAATAAAATACCCACCATGGCCTAAAACCATCTGGAATCCAAGTTTGGCTGTGGTGTGGTAAAGATCACAGAGGTTTGATAGAACAGTACCTGTGGTTGGAACACGTCTACAGGTGGATGCAGGCTACTTGGGAAGAACAAGGGAAAGGGGGAGTGATACTCTGTGTTAAGGATCTCCTTTACGTAAGAATTCAAGCAAGAATCTAGAGGCCTGCCTGCTGAGAGCATATCTTCCAAGATCAGAGGGGGAAGGAACACTGGGGATGTGGAGACAACACCCATGAGGGTGTAGTGAATGAGATTTTCTTCTTCATCCCATCTAGCAAAGTTGTCATATTCAAGGATTCTTGTCCTTATGGGGGATTTCAATGAGCTAGGCATCTGCTGGGAGAGAAAAACATTATTAGACAGGAAGTCCAGGAGGTTCTTCAACTACTCTGGTAACAATCTCCTGATGCAAGTGCTGGCAGGGATGACCAGGGGTAGTGCTCTACTCCTTCTAAAGAAGACCTGGTGGAGGTCTCAGAGGGTGGCTTGGGTTGCAGTGTCTATGAGAAGATTAAGTTAAGGACCTGGTGGTGGAATGGGAAGGTAAGCAGCAAATTTTGGATTCCAGACTTCACAACTGCATACCTTAACTTTTTCTGGATGTTCCTTTGGCACTCTTTGGGAAGCTGCCATGAAAGAGAAGGAAATCAATGACAGCTAGTTGATTTTTGAAGAAAGCTTAAAGACAGTTCAGGAATTAATCACAGAATCATCAAATCATAGAATCATAGGGTCATAGAATTATAGAATCATAAAATCATCGAAACACAGAATCATCAAATCATTGAATCACAAAATCATAGAATGGTTTGGGTTGGAAGGGATCTTTAAAGGTCATCTAGTCCAACCCCTCTGCAATGAGCAGGGACATCTTCAGTTAGATCATCTTGCTCAGAGCCCCATCCAACTTGACCTTGAGTGTTTCCAGGTATGGGGCATCTACCACCTCTCTGGACAACCTGTTCCAGTGTTTCTCCACCCTCATTGTAAAAAAATGTCTTTCTTCTATCTAGTCTGAATATCCCCTTATTTAGTTTAAAATTGTTACACCATGACCTATCGCAACAAGCCCTGCTAAAAAGTCGGTCGCCAGTCTGCTGTGCAGAAACCGTAGTAATTTCAGCTTTTAATTTCAGGTAATTACTTGCTTGGCTAAACGTGCAACTCCCTAGTAAACTGAAACAAACAAAGGAAGTCCACAAGAGCTGGAAAAAACAAAATAGGCAACAAGGCAACAAAGAAGTATGGAAGAATTTCTTAGGCACATAGAGACAAGATCAGGAAAGCAGAATTCCAGCTGGAGTTAAGACTGGTGAATGACATAAAAATTAACAGGTAGGGATTGTATAGTTATGCTAATTGCAAAAAAAAAAAAAAAGTCAGGGAAAGTGAAAGAAAAATGATGGAGGAGGAAGACAGCCTAGTCATGGAGAACACTGAAAACACTGAAGGACTCAACTGATTTCTGTGTGTACCAGCAAAGTCTGGGAAGGAGAAGGGATTCTCATTTTTAGTACAAAAGGTTGTGGAAGTTAGGTGCACTCCATATCATGGGGCTGATAAATTTCATTAACAGATGCTAAACAAGTTGATCAGTGTGTTTGTGAGGCTGCTGCCTATCATGTTGTCTGGAAGAAGCAAAACAAAAATACCCAAAGAAAACAAAATGAAACACGAATCTTTAAGAGAGGTAAAAAGGAGAATCAAAGAAACTCTTGGCTGGTCGGTCTCTCCTCAGCCCCTGGGAAGATCACACACTCTTAAAATCCGCTTCCAAGCAAGTGAAAGGCAAGAAAAGTAATCAGAAATGCTCAACATGGCCTTGCCAGCAGTAAAGCGTGCATAACAAATCTGTTATCTTTGTGCAATCTAATGATTGGGTATATGACAAAAGGAAGAGGTGTATGGAATTTGCCTTGACTTTAGTGAGGTTTTTGGCATTCTCCCACAGCTGAGGGGGTATGTGCTGGAAAAACAGGTGGGTTAGTTATGTGGGTTGAAAATTAAATGGATTCAGCTGCAACAGGGATCACTGGTTAAATGTCCCTCTGGAGAGCAGTGAGAAGTTCAGTACTGTAGAATTCCATGCTGGGATCTGTAGTGTTCAACATCTTCAATGATCTGGATAATAGCACAGACTGCACTTAAAACATTTGCAGATGAAACAAACTGGAAGGAGTAACTGTGGCCATGACAAGTGTCAAAACTCTACCCAAAGAGACTGCAATAAATTTTAACACTAGACCAAAAGAAAGCTCATGAGATTCCATAAGAAAAAGCAAAAAGTTCTGGACTTAGGCAGAAATTATTCCATGCATCAACACAGGTTAGGAAGGGACTAGCTGACTTAAAGCGCTGCTGAGAAGAGCTTGAGGGTAATGGTATACACCAGGTTGGAGATATGCTCTCTTCCAGAATGAGGCAAACTATATACTGAGCTATGTTGAGCCACAAGATCAAGGGAAGATTTTCTTCCCTTCTACTTAGTACTGGTGAGGTTGTATGTAAAATACTGCATCTTGTTTGGGACTTCACATTTTAAGAGAGATGAGGAGAAATTTGAGAGGATTCAGTGGAGAGCTACTAAGGTGATCAGGGCCACAGAACTTTTACCATGAATGACACCTGAAGAAACCAAAGTTACATAGCTCAGTGAAGAAGAAAGTAAGGACTTCTGCTTATATCTATTTGAAGGGTGATGCAAAGGTGATGTGGCCAATGTCTCCTTGGTAGTGACAGGTGATATAACAAGGGGCAATGGCCACAACTTGTAGCTTGGGAAAAGAAAATCATACACGAAGAAAAATTCTGGAGGAGGGTAGTACCACACTTGGCCAGATTGTCCAAGGAGGTTGTGGAGTCTGTGTCCCTGGAGGTGTTAAAAATTTAGCTAGACATAATGAAGGTTGATTGACCTAATATTGGTGATAGCCCTGTACCAAGGAGTGGGTTGGACTAGATGACCACCTGAGGTCCCCTGTAAGCAACATTTCTGTGGTTCTGTGAAATTCCCTGTGCATTACAAATAGGAGCTGGCTGTAATGTGAGTGTTGGTAAAGTGAGCCCAGCAAAATTTTTAAGTTAGACCTGGGACTTGACGCTAGACATGTATTATATGAGTAGGTAGTAGTTATGGCCTGAGGATTGTCCTAAGTTTTGCATTCGGTGGGGGCGGTGAGATGAATCATGTTTCGTGATGTGCTGCCCTGTCAGCCCCCATGGATCCTGATGTTCCACTAGGATACTTGCCCTTAGGATCCATCCCAGGTGCATGAAAAAGGCTCAAAGGGGTAATATGCTTTCTATTTACTTGTCACAAAAATCACTGTCTGGTAAAATCCTGTTTGACAGGATTGTTGACAACTGTCTTCCCTCTCCTATACCTCTGTGGGAAATGTTTGTACGAATTCATAACAGTCTGTCTTCCATCATAACAAATAAACAGCTACTGGGTTTATTTCTGCTGTTCTGTCTCTCTATAACAACATTTTTTCTTTGTCACAGATTTCATTTTCAAAAATCAATACATGTAAATCAGGAACAACAGCGTTAGAGTCTCATTGTCAACAGAAAAGAGAGAGAATAAATGATAGCAGAAACTTTCTGATCCTTCTATTCCTCTCCAAAACAAAACTCAGACAAAAATTAGACATAACGATTTATTCTAAACCTGAAATAACTGAGCTTACCTGCCTCTGGTTTACATTCAGTCATCACTTTGAGTGACTTATTCATTAGATAAGTAGATGGCTAGTATGTCTGAATTTATTTTTTTCTCACTTAGCTGTGTTTTCCAGGACACCAAAGGTGCCTTTGCTAAGTTAGATCTCTGAGCATACACTCTGGTTTCTACTAATAGGTCTTACTGAATGCAGCTAATGTTTAGAAACCTGTGGATTTAATTAAACAGACATGAGTATCCAGCATTATCTCAGGTGTTCTGTAGCATTATCTCATGGTTACCTCTTTCTCTGTCAGTTTTCTTCTCCCAATGTGATGTCCATCAGTTTTAAAAGACAATAAGAAGAATGATGGGAGGTTCCAGGGAGAGAGAATACCAGATTTTCTTTCCCAAAAATACACTGTGGTAACATTTCTGACTGATATTTCTAGTTTCAATAGCTTCAGAACTCAGCAACCATATTTATGCCAACTGCAAAGAGAAGAAACAAGATATGTGGGAGGCCTTGGATTTTTATCTGTATAGGAGAAAACCTTTCAAATTTTTTTTTTTCTAAAGCTGTTTGCCTCCTTTGCTGAGAGAATGAAAGGGGAAGCAATTTCCACTCAGAGTATCTCAAAGTGGATCTCTGTCTCTATTATGCTTTCCCAAGATTTATCTAAGTCACCTGATAATCCATGACCATGCTCAACAAGGATCTGTGCAGCTTAGAAATACAATTTGCATTCAGTGTAACACAAAGTTCCATATACATTTTTATAAATCATTGTATTCTAACGCATGTGTTTTCCCTGGATGCCTTCTATATAAAGTCTTTCAGTAATTATTACCATCTGCTTCTTAGCCCCACTCAGCTGTACTGCTTTGGAGCCACCTGCAGCAGAATACATAGAGAGACAAGCAATCAGAAGACAAAAAAAAAAAAAAATAAATAAATACTTCTTTCTACAAGAACAAGAGGTTTTGGAAACAGGATATGTCCCTTTCATTCTTCATGTTCCACAGACACTAAAGAAGGAACTGAAGAGTGGGCATGAGTGATCAAGCCCTTCCCATCTTGGTTACTATACAAACTGACCCCTTGGGACTTCACTGGCCAAAATAATCTGTTTCCAGGTATAGTGGAATACTTGCAAAACTTACAGTGGAATACACAAAGGAACAACCCACCATTCATTTACTGTGTGGATAAGTTGGCAAGAGGAAATCAAGTAGGTTTTATAACTAGGAAGGTAACTGAATTTTGCCAAACCAAGGGATGGTGTTCCAGCTAAAGGATAATCCAAAAATTGTACCTTGCTAAATGTGTCTTGTTAGTGCCAAAGGCAAACCTTTTCAGCTCCTTTAATTGCATTGCATAAGGGCAAAACTGGGAAGAAAGTGAAACTTCTAAAGCAGGCAGTTATTCTATGATGGTGTTTCTACTAGCTATATAGCATATGCATATGTTGACAAACTAAGCAACAGCTGCTTTATTGGTAATATTCAATGTTAAGACATTGATGCTGTGCCTTACAGAGGGAACTTTTCTTGTAACAAACTACAGCTAAAATGCAACATCTCATTCTGCCTGAACCCTAAAGGAAACAAAGCAGGTATCCACACTGCATTTTAAATTACCAAATTGGAGTACAAGACCAGCATATATTAGAGGTTTTAGCATAATTCTCAATCCACTGCAATCTACTTTTTCTTTCTTTTTTTTTTTTTTTTTTTTTTTTTTTTTTTTTTGACTAGGTTATATATCTCTAAAAAAATCACTGGGTTTGTACAGCACAAACACACTCATAGGAAAGTTAAAGCTAGCGACTTCCATATGAACCTGTGCATTCCTCTAGCTTGGCAAAATTCCTAACAAGGATGTACGAAGAGTCATGAAGTGCCTTGTTCTCACCTTGATGAGCACTTAAAATGTAATTTACTGTTGCTCTCAATTATTGTAGATTCCACAAGTGTTTCCTATTTTTGGCATCCTGGAACCTCACAGCCAAATGATGATGAATGAATGTAATGATTTGTTCTGTTTTAACAGAAATCTGGTGGTAAGGCAAAACAAGATATTTAGGCTAATCTGCATGAATACTTCTTGAAATTTTAATAAACTGTCAAAAAGATGTGCTAACATTATGGTGAAAAAGATGCTAAAGAATGACAGACTTTTTTTCCAGGGAATAAGTTATTTCTTTCAAAAAAAAAAAAAAAAAGGAGAAGGAGAAAGTGGCATATTTTGCAAATGTGTTATTTGTGTTAATTATGTAGAAGGTCCTCTTTAGTTGTGCAATTACATTCCCATCTAGTACCCAGGGAAGGACTTGACAACTGCTGTCTGCCTTATTCATCAGCATCAAATTTCTTTCTTCTGTAGGCAAAAGCTATGAAAAACCTTCAGCATCTTTTTATCAACCTTCCAGATATTTTAACTATTTTTTCTTTCCTTTTTTTCTGTCCTTTTGCGTTTTGCTCTTTGGTGATAAAGCGGAGCAGCTACTATGAAATAAAGTGTTCACTTCCTTTCTGTAGTCCCTTTCTTGCATATTAAATTACTTCCAGGTTAGTACTAGATCTAGAATGTGGCTAAGTATGCACTTCTTAGGTTCCTACAGGGCAATATTTGGTCCTGATGCAAACCCCCAGAAAAGAATCACATTAACTCCTTTGTGTAGTACTATACAGGGCCCAATATGCCACGTGGGGTGAGCTGAACCCTTATTTCCTTTATCATTTTACTACAGATAGAAATGAACTATGAACAAAATAAATATAATATCCAACAACACAATGTGCATTTTAATTTTTTCTAATGCTTTCATAGTATATTCTGTCAGCAAATAAAGAGCAATTTTTCAGCATAGGCTTTATCAGAAACAGGATCTCCTTTTTGCCCCTTCCTTTCAGACTTCTGACCCAAGTCTTAGATCCATGTGGGATATTTTCACCTTCTTTCAGGAAGGAGTCTTCCATTCTGACAGATGGTATTGTAGACTGCAGGAACATGGCATTTTAAAAATAATTTGGGGGAGATGGATTAGCTTCTGGAAAATTTGTCTGCAGAGATGTAAATGGCACAGATTTTCCTAAATTAATACCTTTTAGGCTTGCAAAACAACCAGTCTCTTTTGAAAATTTGTTTTCATAATGTGTATTCAGTGAGAGCATTTAGTGAACATTAAGCAGACAATATTAAAATTATAATTTAAAATAATAATGATGACATGATTATTCGATCATACCAATCACTGTTCTTTAATATATATATATATATATCTATCCAACTCCAATAAAACAGCTTAACTTCTTTGTAGGTAAAGGAAATTTTCCCTTTCTACTGAATAGGATCAAAAATACAAAAAAACCTAGCAATTTGGTTATGCTTTTTATTGACCTGATAGAGAAATTAGGTAGGAAAATTCTCTGCAATATGCAGAAGGTTAAACTAGACCAACTATAGTAATGTTTTCCAGCCTCAGCATTGATGAATCTTTGAAACCCTCATACCTCAGAACATGCTACAATTTCTGAATGATGACAGTCAAGAGAAAACCTCTTAAATGATCATCTTATTCCATAACTTTTCATTCTGGGGATCAATTGCAACTTCCACTGAAATATTTGGCATTGAATATGTCAGAACAGAACATCATGTCGAACAGACTCCTGCTCTGATTCAGAAAGTCAGTAGGTTCACAGACTCATACAATCTGAGTGCTACATGGAAGGCTTCTTGACGCTGTTTTGTTTTAACAAAGATTCTGGATGGGCTCATTTACTCTGTTCATAAATATTTGACAATTATATTTGCTTATGCAACACAAATGCATCATTATTTAAACTAATCTTTAGGGACCTTTTTTTTTTTTTTCAGTTGCTATGCTTTTTATAGTACCGTGCTCTTTGTGTAATTTTGGTTTTGAACGTCTGTTATCACCAACAGTTTAAGGCTGTACAAAGAGTATATAAACACACAGATGTCAAAGAGAACGTTTAGGCATTTTGGGGGGGTGGGTTTGGTTTTTTTGGGTTTTTTTGTTTGTTTGTTTGTTTCCCATTCTGATGCTTTAAAAATTCATCTTAAAATGTAATATTCTCTCATGATATGCTAAAGCGTAACATCATACAGTGGCTAAAGGATGCCATTTGAGGTTATTGCCATCTAATATTATGGAAAATTTGTTCCTCTTTAAGTGCACTTGTGTGTATGTCCCTAACCCAGACCATGCAGACTATGCCTGTACTGCTAAATAAAATAAAGTTGAGGCCAGTCCTGCACCCTAAAGCACAGATTGGCTCACATTCACATTTTTCAGAGCTTGCTATCTCCTTCCAGGGTAGACACATCTCATGGGACACAAACCACTCAGTCCTGGGTCCCCACTAGAATCTGGACCCTTTGGGTCCTGCAACGTAATTAATTAGTGTATGTCTGTGAATGTGGGGGTGCTAATTCAAAATGCTTGAAGTAACATGTTAGAGGACATCTTATGCTGTAAGTTCAAGAACATAGTATTTTTGAATCCAGGCCAATAAGAAGTAAGAGGATTGTGAGGATGAGGTGCTTCACAGAAACCAGAAGGCACACGATTTGCAGAACAAACAGCTTTAGAGTTTGAAAGGCATATTTGTCAAGGATTGTATTATATTCTTTCAAGCTACTATGCTCTATTTCACCTTGTGAATAATTAGACTTATGTCTACTGCCACCTGCAGTAGTCATGCTGTCAGTCGGGTTACTCTTCTTAAGCAGTATTGACAGCATGTGTTTCTCTTTGCCTTGACCAGCTATGACAAAACTTATCAAAGGGGTTCTATACTGGAGATTTGAGGGAATGTATTCTCCATCCCTACCTCATGGAAGTCTTTGATCTGTCTGCTGAAAGTGCTCATTAGTGATGATGGACATGGGTTCAGAAGAAACCTGACCATCATTGCTTCCCTTTGATGATGTAAGGAGTATAGATGACTATTTTTGTGTTAAAAAGTTCATTTCTGTGAAACATTTATCTTTTTCTTTAACAGCCACAAGTCTTCAAAGAGGTAAACTATATTCCAGGATACCCACAAGACTCTGGGAAAAACTCTGAAACTGCAAATTCTGTGGGAGCTGCAAGCTCCAGTACAGCTGCAGTACTGAGTCTCAGGAAAAAGTCTTAAAAAGATTATTGCAACTCTGATATTGTGTATGGATATCTGGAAAGAGACTTAATGCCCGAACTCTTCAGGGTCTTAAAACTGATGGGAGACTGATCCTCTAAGTTTGATTGTTATGGCTTGTTACGTTATGCTGTCTCAAGATAGCAAGCAGCTGTCTTAAGAGAGGTAGTTTAGATCAGAGAAAGGTTCAGCCTGTGGAGATACCTATTGTAGAATATCTCACTCAGATTTTAAAAGTTAGGCTTTATAAATGCCCCTCTAAAAGAACATGGGAAAAATGTCATCCACAGTAATTGTAAACTGATGGGTATCCAGAAAAGCTGATTTAGGAAGTGAAGACAACCAGTAAAAAAACCCAAAACACTACACACACTGAAAAAAAAACCAAAAACAAACCAACACTAAAAGCATACAAAATATAGAGTAAATGAATAGGGAACTTTTATTCACTGTTTTTCATAACTCAAGATCTGAAGAGCACCTCAGAGCATGAACAGGCAGCAGCTTTATAATGATCAAAAAGAAGTACCTTTTTCAGACAGTAGGTAATTAACAACTGAATTTTATTTTCATAGGACGTTGATGAATCTCAGAAAGTAGAAAAAAAAAAAAATGTTCAGAAAGCAAATGTCCTTTTGTAGTTATTAAAGACAGTGTCCTGGATGAAACTTCCAGTTCAGGGAGCCCCAGGCAGTTGATGCTTGGAACAGGAAAGCAAGACCAGAGAGAGTGTCACTTCATCCTTGCCCTGCTTGTCATCTTCCCCTAATCATTCGTTGTAGCCTCCAGGATATTGGGCTAAATGGATCCCCTGTTGTTTTCTGCTACGGACACTCTAATGTTCTTAGGAGAGTAGTAGGATTTTCATAAATGCCGCCTTATAGACTGAATTCGATACTGAACCTGTTCATCACCCACTTGAGCTAGGTTTATTTTGAACCTTTGAATTTCTTTAAAGAAATATAGTCTAATAAACTCTGTACTCTCACAGCGTCCATGTAAATTGCTTGAATGAAACTACCTCAGCTTTTGCAATGTTTCGGTTGATGGTTGGACTTGATGATCTTCAAGGTCCCTTCCAACCTAGACAATTGTATGATTCTATGAGTCTATGATTTGTGTGAGATACTGGCTTTATTTAAATAAATATATATATACTTTAATGATGCATACATCTGTTTGTGTAAAACTTAAGCATGTTCTGTCCTAAGTCAAACACAATGAACATTTGTGTCTTTTTTTTTAAATTAGCATAATGCACTAAATTGAACTTTGGGTAATTTCTCTCAGCCTAATCCAAGCAGTTTTAAAAGACAGGCATAGCTACACACTGCAATGGAGTGATCCCTGATGTCCAGGGCCAAGTACAGTGACTTGTGTCCAAACTCTTCAGAGCTAGTCCCTTATAAATACGGTTTGCCATATCCTTACAGCATAGCATTTGGCTCACTGTCTTCTCTTAGCTCCAGGTCAAGATATATTGGCTTGCTTTTGCACATATATATATATTGATTTTTTTATTTTTTTTTAAGTTGAAAGTGTCTGAAATAATGTGAGGGCTGTATTTCAGCCTGCGACACTGGCGTTCCCATAGTATGAATCTGAAGATATGCCTCTGGTGGGTGGGATCATTTTGAGAGGTTGGGATTGTTGTGATTTTGGAGGACTGGAACAGAAATTTAGACTAGTTCAGTATCATCTATGCTACATTTTGGGAGTGGTCTTTGACCAAACCACTTTTGAATTTTTGGCCGAGATAGACTAATTCACCCACTCAGAAAGGGCTGAAAAATAAATGAGAGATCCTTCAGGAATGGGAAAGAAAGTACTCAAACTTTCTCCATAAATTAAAACATAAGCTTAATTCACTTTTTGTTAGGAAAATGTCTCTTTTTTTTTTCCTATGCTGCAACCTTTATAATGTTTTATTGCTGTTTTTCCCAACTGATTTCAGTCAAAAAGCAAATGTACTGTAGTCAGCATAGTAAAGCCAAAGCAACTAGCTGAATCCTGAGAGTCCGGTGATGACTAGAGTGATACCCAAAGAGATTCATTGCCTGCCCTGCATTGTAATGAGCACTCAAAGATGCAGCTTTTAACAGAAGCAACTTAACCTTAAAATCTGCAATTTAGAGTGTGGTTTCCACAGAGACAGCTGTGAAAGATGCAATGGAGTTGTAAGATAAACAAATTATAAAGTGTAAGACACATAAAGTAGCCTCAAAATAAAAGAAAAAGGCAGGAACAAACAAGGTATGAATTGTTTTCTGTACTGTAACTCCTCACATGACCTTAATGTTTTTCTATAAATGTAAGCAATTCAGAAAAAACAACCATGGAGAATCATATTTACAAGAAGTGTTATGTTTCATCATGAGATAAGCTTATGAAGCTAGAAAAGAAAAATAAAACCTAATGCATTATATGATGGATATTAGCAATGGCTGGGATTTTTCCTTACTGTACAATAATAGTAAGAAGAAATCTGTTTGACTTTTTAGAATACAATTCAGGTTGTTAACAGATAGTGATCCATCTGCATACAGAATATGTTGTAAGAAAAAAAAGTATCTGAAAGATAATCATTAAGAATTCAAAAAATAAGCAATACAAAGTTACAAAATGTTAGTAATGAGGTTGCTTTAATTCAGTTTTATATTTAGATGTCTCAACATGAGTGGAAAGAAACTTTCCCTGGATGTTCTCAAGGACACTCAATTTATCCATTTATAAAACACTCATTTCAGGAGAACTGAATTACTAAACACCCAAAGGTAAGGCACAAGCAGTATCTGTAATTTGCAGCAACTGGAACTCATCCTGTGACACCGTCTTCATTGACATAATCAACTGTGTCACTCAGTCCTCCCTAGTTGGGGAGGATGCTCATTTGCTATTCTCATTATTCAAAATGTGTGATGTAAAGCCTTGTTTAGTGCACAATTTTCAGACCCTTGTCTGGAGACTGAGTTATTAATTTTATCAGAGACTGTTTCTTCTCTAGAGTCTCAAAACTAAGCAACCAATATGTCTTTGCCCAGGCCAGGCTGTCTTAATGGGAGATTATTTTACAGGTGAAGACCAGCAAAGCAAGCATGTTCTAGTCAAATGCCTGATTTGAGACAGCTCGTATCTGATTATACAAAGTACTTGGCATTAAACTTGTTTTATGTGTTCAGAGCACAGCTTCCAGGACTACTGCAAATCAGACACACAGATCTTGAATTAGATATGTAGAAGGGAAGCAAGTGATGCTACAGTCTAGGATGACTGAGTTTTTTCGGGATAATTCCAGGAGTTTATTCAGTGGCTGTAATGTAAAATGCAGAAGTAGACTAATGCCACAACCTATGTCTCTTACTCAAAATGTTGTTTCAATGAGAAGTTAAAATCTTTCCATTCATTGAGTGCCACAGGGTCCACCTTCAACAGCATTTCAAATGTAACTTTCTCTTTCCTAAACTGGAAATTGTTCTAATTCTTCTCCCTCGCTTGAGATAGGGACCAAAACTTTGTTTCCTACACAAGTAGCAGCACACTTTTATGAAGGTGGCAGTAAACATCAATTCATTTTTAAGTGAAAAAGTCTGTATTTTGCACAGATATCATTACTATGCATGTAGTTTAGGTATTCTCAGTACATATCTGGAAGACCTATCTATACTTACTCTTCATTTATGCATCCCAAATAGGTTTAGGTGAGAACTACCTAGATGGTCAGGTCAGTCAAAACAGTGGCAGTTCCAGATGTTTTCCATAGGAGGAAATAAAGTGTGTTTTGTAGAGGAAATGAGGACTTTCAAGCTAGTTTTGCTATCTTAAATTTAGACTAGATCTAAAGATGCACCTTCCAGCTGAACAAGGAACTGCGACAGCAGTCTGCTCCCTGAGGGGATACCAGCCAGTGGTGATCCCAAAGCGGGGAGTGCTCTCACTCACACAGTGCAGTCCTAAAGGAACTGAGCACAGTGGGCAGAGCCGGGGACTGGTAGCAAGGTCCATCAACAGCTCCCAACATGGCAAGCAATGGGTCAGGTCCAAAATATATGCAGGGGATCCCATCAGAGTCAACAAGACACAGGGACAGAGACAAGGCTTGAGGCAAGCTGCAGAGTATGTCCAAGGGATCCGTCTATGAGGCAAGCTACTCACAGCATAGGGAAGAGGTCAATCCAGGAGGCAGGGCTGGAGACAGGTACCTCTATAACGTAGCCCAGGTAGTGTCCGAAGGCCCAAGGTGGAGCTGTAATTTGGCTCCTGGGCCTGTGGGCAGAGTGCCAGTGGAACAGCCAAAAAAAGTCTACTCCAGACCATTAAAACCTATTAGTGCACCTATGACACAATTTAATATTTAAAATAATTCCATGCTCATTTTGGATCTTGTCCTTCTTCTAGCAAACTTATTTTTTTCAGCTATGCTTTATGTGTATTTTTTTTCTGTGTTCTGGTTATTGCTGTCTTTCTACAGTCTTTCACTCTGTGGGGTGGTAATTTGTACAGCACTCGTTAGGTAAGGCCATACTACTGATTTATAGGAAGGCTTCATATCTTTTACTGCAACATTAATTATTTCTTACACTATTCCTCCAAACACCTTGGTAACCTTTTTGATCAAGTGTTTCGTTTACTTACTGACAGAGGTGCCCAGGTCTCAGGAGTTCCTGAGTTCCAGCTGGGACCCAAATAGATCCCAAACCACGTAATGTGCTGTAGCATATTCTTCCTATTTCCACCAGCATAGCCTCTGTATTTCCACCCCTTTCCATGATGTTATCTGAGCCCTCTGGGAGTGTATCCGTTTCTAAACAACTTGACTGTTGGTTTAGGTAGTTTTGACTAAATTGTCATCTGTGAATCCAAAAAAATGTAAAACTGGATAGCAGGTAGTTTTCCTTTCCTAATGTTCTTCACAGTACCTTTTGGTCTTGATTGACAGCTTTGTGTCATCTTTCCACCTCACTGCATAATCCTCTCTTCCAGGTCATTAATAAAATGTATTAAAAAGCATGGAGTTTAATGTGAAACCTTGGAGAACCTCTCTGTTAACATGCTGTCATTTTTTTAAATCCTCCCATTTTCTGTTTCTTAGCCAATTCTGCCAGTTTTATCTCCTTTAATCTATCTTTAATATTAAAAATAATTTGTGCTACACCTACCACCCATATTTTTCCAAGTTTTTCTTTCTTTCTCATTAAAACATCTTTCACCTGGTTTAACAGAAAGAGCTACAATAGTCTAGATGCTGATATTGATCTAATACAATGAAAAGGTGCTAAGCAGCCTCATATTACTGATGCCTCGTGTTGGAGAAAATTGTATGAAAAGAGGTGGTATAAGTCTAAGTGACATATAATAAATACTGTCTGTGCCAATGAGTCTTGAATTTCTTCCTGATCAGTGTCAACAGTAAGAATGTCTGTACCAATATTTCAGATAGACTATATCCCATTAGTTAAGGACTTTGGGGTGGCTTATGACAGAATTGTGTTAGAAAGCTAACAGACTTGAAAGAATTTGAGCTCACGTCTTGCTTGTTAGGGAAAGGAGTTGTACTAGTATTTAGCCCATTATGAACTAAGATTGGAGCTCTGACAGTTGTTTTTGGGATGAAACTGGTTCTGATGGGATATCTTACATGTGCTGTGTAGAAAGCTTATGAATTGAACATTTTTTGGAACATAATAGGAAAGACATCTAACATCTGAATCCTGCCTCTGAGGTGTGGTGATTTTTTCAGCTGGTCTGTTTTAATGCAGAGAATCTAAAACTTTGGAGCCTTGTTTTCTGCTGGTATCTAGATGCCTCCAACTTATAAAGAGGATATCTAACTTGAGTAGATACCTAATTTTGGTGTCTGGAAGTAGGCAGGATGAACCTGTCCCCGGATGAACAGGAGTGTTTAGCATCTAACAGTGGAGCTTCTACAGATCTTGGGTCACCTCTGAAACCAGATGCGAGCTGACCTGTGGTTGCAGTTTTAGTATCTAAAGTTTAATTGACATATCACTTTAAACACTTAGGTTCTAGTTTAGATTGGCCAGTTGAGAGTATAGGACAAAATGTAAACTGAAGTGAATTGGTGTAACTGTACCAAATAATGGAGATAATCCCAGTTCTTCTAGCAACTGAAAGCTCAATCTGTAGTTTACGTATTCATTATTTTATTCCCTTTCCAAGCAGCAGTGCACCAGAAGCATCCTGAACATAGATAGGCAAATCTAATGTTGATGTTACAGCAATAAGATTTGACCTTGATGCTATGAGGGAGGTTTACAAAGGCTTTCACTGTTCTTCTGTTTCCTTTCCCTTCAGTTTCTTCAATTATCCTGAAAGGTCTCCCTCCGATACTACTTTGCAAACTACCTCCCTTTCTGACATGGAAATTATATGTTTCAAGACATAACTGAATACATTTCTAACAGGTCTTAAAAGGCATTTTTAGGCAAGATTCTAAAGCCTTGGAATACTTCCTTCTTGTCTGTGGTATGCCCCTTTTGACATGACCTATGAGGAACTCCCAGACTGCTTGGTGCCTTAAAGACCATAATTTTTTTTTTTTTCTTTGATTATATCATTCTTCATCAACAAAGGTTCAGAAGTTCATTGGCACATCATTTCTTTTGATATTTTGCAAAAGATCCTAAGCAGCTTATTAAAAAACCACTAATAGTAGAGGCAAATAATTATGAGGCTACCTATATTAAGAATTTATAGAATCTGTTAAATGTTATTATATGTCTAAATTCAAGACCGCAGTCTATATTTATGAACAGTTTTGACTGACTGCAGTGTGTGTCACTATTTGTCTTTCTCACCCCTGACTTTATGCATAGCTTTAAACACTTGGGTTTATTTCAGTCTGAGAGTCACATAATGTTAAGCAATCCAGCCTCAGGCTCTGAAGATTGGTTAGACTGTCTTCTCCAGCTCTTGCCAGCTGCAGATCTCCCCAAAAGTATCTAGGAAAGAAAGAAAGAAAAAAAAAAAAAAAAGGTAAATGCTATAATAGTATTTATTTATTTAGTGAATTAATGTCAACAGAAGAAGGTAACTGAAACCAAAGACGAAATTAACTTTATTATGGTCTCTCAAAACATTTGCTTTTTCACCTTGATTGTACAGATTTTATTGTGGTATCTGCAGTGGTCCTCAGAATCAGTTATGTATGAGATTAAGATGCCCATATGTTTTTAAGAGTTGAGCCATAATCTCTTCTAACACTTATTTTTGCTTTTTGTTCCAACAACAAAAATAAAAGCCATAAATATTATTTCTTGAATTCCCTAGATTATTACACACATCTTTTTTACAACATAAGAGCTGCTCGCTCCGCCTGGGCTCATGATGGCTACATATGGGACTCTTCTGAATTTGTATAGTAGCACACTCAAAACTTGTTAGTAGTTTGACAATGTAATAACTTAAGATGTAAAAGCTCTAGGTAAAATATGTACATACAAGACCATATCAGAAGTGGATGACACTGACTGATTTGCCTATGTATTATAGAATATTGAATTCCCTATTGCTGGTTTTTCCTTTCTTAATGGTGCTATAACTATTTTGGCAATGAGATCAGTCTTCCCATTTGTACAACTAATTTCATATTCACTGGATCTGTAGCAGAGCACTCATTCCCCACCCTTCCACCTTACGAATAAAAACAGTCTAAATCCTAACTTTTTTTTTTTTTTTTAAGTTATGAGACTTATGAACAGAAAAAACAGAATATTGCTTAATAATATCACAATTTACATGTCTTGTTGTAGCCTGGGTTATTTTAATCAGAAGACAGAAAAAGATAACATACAGTTGTGTCCAACGAAGAACTGTTCACTGTGAAAGGTATATGTTCAAACCTAACCTCTTAGTTATGTTATCTTCTAATACGTAATGCTAGAGTGGAGAGACTTAACAGTTCACATTGTTGAAGAGACGGCTTCCTCTTGTCAAGAAATGTCCATAACTACGCTTAAACAGAAAAATGGAAGTCAGGTTATAATGACTTGTGAAAGTAATTTTGGTGCTGTGTTATCTGTGTTAGACAAATTGAGATTATTTTTGGTAGATTTTTACTGTGACCATAGTTGTTCCTTTAACTGTCTTATTTTGGTATTATAATTTACCCTGACAGCTGTTTTACTGATATGATAACTTTGCAGAATTAATTATTAATTTATTTTATTTTATTTTAGTCATACAACTGGCTGAAAATCTATGCCAGTCATTTGGTCAAAGTCTAAACACTGCAAAAAATATCTGCTCTGAATTAAGGACGGATTACAGCAAATAATCTGGTTGTGTGTTTCCTTTTAGCTAAATCTAGATTTCAAAGCAAGCAAAGAGATCAGCCTAACTCATAATTCTTTTAAGGACGGTTCTTTGCTATATGGGGATTTGAAATTCTGGTTTTGAAATATGAAGTTGGAAAAAAAAAAAGATGTTAAACCCTTAAAAGCTATAAAATGTAAAGACAGAAGCTCATATCTAATTTAGGAAGTTTGGTAAGTGTTGTATTCATTGATTTTATGGTTATTTTCTGTCCCTTTTTTTTTTTTTTTTTAAGTTAAAATGTCACATGGAGTGCTGTAAAGCACAACATAAGTTCTTTCCGTTCTCTGGTGTGGATATATTCTGCTTTTGGGCATCCTTTCACTGTCAATACTTACATCTGTTGCTTAAAATGCTATTCCTGGTACAATTGTTTTTTAAATGCAAACCCATATGTGTGATCTCAAGAGAAACTGGTAAATTTTACCAAATGGGCATCCCTAAATTACATGCCATCTGCAGCTAGTGATGAGAGGACTAAACCCAGTCAGCTGTGATCTTCCACCACTGCATCTATCATTTTGATTGGCTCTAGGGAAATCAACAGCTTTTGGCTTGAACTTTTCCCACCCCAACAGGTTATTATGGACTGGTTAAGATGTACTGGCTAAAGAATGATCTCTTTTATCTGCAGCTAGGCCTCAAACCTCTTTCTTGTAGAAATCAACAGCGAAACTGCAAAATTCAGTAAAGCAAAAGAGGGCATATACCCTAGCACTGATTCAGATTTTATGAGGTATAAGTGTGCAGCTTTATTAACTTGGAGACTGTTGAAATATGTAAAATATGTAAGACAAATTTAAGAAACATTATTATTGCCCATGTAATTTTAAATTAATAGTACCAGAAAGAACCCAAACTTTTCAGAACAGCATTTTCACATTATGAAAGGATAAATGCCAAAGTAGGAATTACTGTATTATAGCTTGTGAGACTTTAGGATCATGTTAGAGACAGAAAAAAAAAACCAACAAAGCAGTAGAAAAATAATACATAGATGCTACTTTGCTAAGGAAAAAGACCTCTGAAATTCCATTTATATCACTGATTTTCCACTATTATTAAATGCCTCCATTTCACTCCTACCTTATGGCATATTCCTTTAAAGTAATAGAAGTTATTGTGAGCTAACTAAAACTGCAGTTTAAAAATTTAACTGGAAATATACTGAGATGCACCTTGTTCTTGCTAACAAAAGTCTTGGCAAATGTAAGTGCTTATACCTTTTGAGCCTAACTGAACACTTCATAATTTGTTTTTACTTATTCCCTATCTAGATGAACTAATAAATTCAGAAAACAAGATCTGAGGGCCAGCTATAAAAAAAAAAACAAAAAAAACCCCAAACCAAAACCCAAACAAACCAGAATCCAAACCTCCACTACCCCAGAAGCAACCATGTCTTTGTTCCTCATCTACAGAGCTCCAAATGATAAGTATAGCATGAATTAATTTTCACCCATAATCTTGCTGTAGCATTTCAATAGTTAGGTTTGTAGGAATGAAAGGCATAACATCTAGCATGCTGGGGATCAGGATGAATGAGGTACACCCTGGGAGACACTGAAAGAAGGGAAAGTCTGAAATAACACCTCTCTTTTGATCTGAGAGGTGTGTGTCACTGGAATTCAAGATTCAGAACCTGTTTTGAAAGACAGTTGAAATTATCTGCGTGCAGAAGAACAACTTGGGCTGAGCATCCCTAGAACAGACACCTCCTCAGAGCCGTGCAAGTGATCAGGTCCTTGGAACAGGTGGGATGGCAAATCCTTTTGTTTATCTGTTAGCTATTTTCATATGGCACCATATTAGATAAGCAAGATGCTAGAAAGATTGCACGCCACCTGACTGAAGTCACTTTGGTAGAGTTTGGATACCTCTTCACGAATTAGGCATCAAAAATTTGAGGCATCCAAATTCCCAGTGTTTAACTTAATCTTTTGGTCTTTCAGCTATGTTTGCTTTCAAGTTCTGTCCCCGTTGCTAGAATTTTAATTTGCACATTTGATATGCTCTGAGAGTATCTGTAAGATCAAATCCCCCAGGGAATTTAAGCAAAGGAATGGCTAGTGTCTCTAAATAGTTTTATTTAATGGTTAGGTGCTGAGTTGCTCAAACTTATTAGAGCTTAGGTGCTTAAAGTACATGTGCTACAATTCAGCTGCAGTTGCCTAAGGAGATTTTTTTAAGGTAACAAAGTAAAGAATAATTGGAATTTGGGAATTTCTAAGATACACTGAATGGAAGTCTTAAGCATTAAAATTTTGGAATTTTTCTTTGTAAATTACATGTGTATTCCAAGTTAGATGCCTGAGTTATATTTTTTGTCTATTTGTTAGCTTCTCATAGTTTTAGTTTCTCATGTGTGAAATGAGAAATATGTCTGTCTTCCTTAACAGCATGCTGTGAAAGAAAATACTTTAATGCTTGTATACCTTCATCTCATACCCTCAGCAGGTCGAGGGAGGTGATTCTCCCCTTCTACTCCAATCTCATGAGATCTACCTGGAGTATTGCATCCATCTTTGGAGACCCCAACATAAGAAGGACATGGACCTGTTGGATCAAGTCCAGAGGAGGGCCACAAAGATAATCAGAGGGCTGAAGCACCTTTCCTCTGAAGGCAGGCTGAGAGACTTGGGGTTGTTCAGCCTGGAGAACAGAGGGCTCTGGGGAGACCTTATAAGCCTTCCAAAACTTAAAGGGAGCCTACAGGAAAGATAAGGAGGGACTCTTTAATAGGGAATGTAGTGATAGGACAAGGGGTAACAGTTTTAAACTGAAAGAGGATAAATTTAGATTAAATGTTTGGAAGAAATTCTTTACTGTGAGGGTGGTGAGACACTGGAAGAGGTTGCCCAGAGAAGTTGTGGATGCCCCATCCCTGGAAATGTTCAAGTCCAGGTTGGATGGGGTTTTGAACAACCTGGTCTAGAGGAAGATGTCCCTGCCCATGGCAAGCGGGTTTGGAACTTGATGGTCTTTAGCGTCCCTTCCAACCCAAACCATTCCATGATTCTATGATCTCCTACAGGAGCCTAGTTCATAGGATCTCTGATAAATACTTAAAGTTTGAGATAAGATAATGTTTAAGATTTTCAGATATATTATGAAAGAAAAGGGAAGAAAAACAGAAGATGGAACTAACAAGATAAATAAACTCTGAGATAAGGCTTCATGAAAATATTTTTTCTGGCTTTTCATGGTCCTCCTGTTCACTGATTTTCTTAAAAGCTTCTGCACAAAGACTCTAAGGTAGCTCAGCACTAATCATCTTTCCATTACACTTGATGTCTTAGGAAATTAGATGTCTATGTGACTTTTAAAATATTTTATTTTCTCCTGTAAGTGGCTAAACATTCAAAATTGAGAGGTTCTGAACTAATTTTGTAAAGCGTTTTGCATGACATTTTCTTGCTGAAGCCAATACACAGTGTAAGTCATCTCACTCCACCTGATTGCTCAGTGGTGGAGCATCAGTTCCAGTATCATTATAAGCGTTACTGTTTTAGCAAATGTCTGATTTGGGGG
>NW_009648241.1:937665-973389 GCF_000708025.1 Charadrius vociferus | reverse complement strand
GGGGGGGGAAGTAAAATCAATTATAACCAAAATGATAAAAGAAACAAATAAGGAGATAAAATTGGTTATTATGTGAGACTAACTTGCTGTATAAACTCCTTGATTTATTGTAACAATTAAAGATGGAACAAAACCCCAAAATTAATATTGTGAGGTGAGAGAAAGCAGAGTCACTAGCAGAGAGCAGCAAACTCATTTGTAATAGTTTATGCACAGTTTGCTATCTCCAGTGTACTTTACTAAAAATATATGGACTGATAGCAGACTCTGACTACAAAATCCACCAAGCATTTGCTATAAGTACTTAAACATGTCTGTGCAAGAAACAAAAAAAAATGGAAAAAAGCCTTTGGATTTTGAAAAATTTGCTGCAAAATAAGCTATATTATTTTATTCCCCACTTGAAAGAGCCACAAGACTGTCACAGTGACTTTTCCAAATTATGTACTTTCTCTCCAAAGTATTGCTCACTTAGATGTCTGAAGAAAGGTGAGACCTTTCTATTGATTTTTTTTTTCAAGGGTTTTTTGCTGGTGTACATTCCTCAAGACTAATGTTATGACCCTCTCACAGCTTTGCACCATTACCTTTATTTATTACATTTACCAGAAACATTTCCTCTTTGATGTCCAGTACCCAAGACTCTGAATAGCTGCAACATCTGGAAAAAGATCAACGCTCTAGGGCTACCAACTAAAGCTTACAATAGGTGACATGAAATCATTCTCTAAGTCAATGCTAAGAAATGTTTATTAGTATCTATTTTTATATAAAGAAGAGAGACGGATGGTAGAAATGTCAAATGATTTTCAGACAGTTTCATATTGTCAAAGGGCAAAACTATCCCCCTGTGATGTCAACAATGACTTGTGTCATTGACTTTGGTGAAGACAGGATTTCACTCAGAATATTTTTGCTTCATAAGGAGAGATAGAGGGAAAAGAATGAGGAGGAAGGCTCCTGATTATATTTTTTTTGAACTCTCTGCAGTTGTAGAATTCATAAAACTTGCCTACACATGCAAAGGATGAAGGCTGGTTTCTAACTAAACAGGAAATGACATCCAATCTATCAGAGAAGATGGGTAGGTTTGAAAATTCTAGCTAAATGAAAATGTTCTGTGTATGAAAAATCCCTTTGTGTCCCAATGTTCATGCAGAGAAGCCAGGAGCTGTTAGGGTTTCACGTCATAGTCCTGTAGCCCCATGCTACATGAAAACTGAGCTCTACATGAGAGGGATGATGGATGAATTGGCACTGCCAAGCACTTGAACAATGATCTTGAAGGAATCTGAGTATTTTAAACTCTCATTTATTGCATCATTTTTTCTGCCTTACAAACCTGACTATACTTAGGATAAGTATTTACCTTTCAGCTTCTATTTGAAGGCAATTCAACAAACCTACTTTTTTGTAGGTAAACGCTAACAACTACAGGAAAATGGTGCTTTCAAGATTGTATGGAGATGCACTGCCTGGCCTCAGTACTCTTCCTATCAATATGAATATCCTGGTTCTGAGCTTTTATAGTATTTTATTGTGACAGCACAGACTGAAGTCTTTCCTTTATCTGTATTTTTGAAAAAAGGTATTGAGGAAGAACGATAGTTTTCTCTCTATATCCATTTCCTTTCTCTTTTAGTTGTGTCTGACAGAGAAAAAGATTAAAATATGGAAAATAAAGGAGCAAGTTTCACAAAAGTAAAAACTACAGTTTTGTTTTCTTAAAATTTTGAAACAACAGAGAATGAGAGTATGATTTTATGAAAAGTAATACTGTGATTTTTTTGTTTGTTTGTCTCTGAAGTTTTTTTCTCTTTTCCTTGGTGGCACATCAGGTAAAATCCAATTTGCATAGTTTATTGTGTGTGTACATAAAAAATACATACACAACCTGTAGTTGTTTCCAAACTTGTGATGCAGTGCATCCGGGCTGCTCCTCTGAGACAAGGAAACTTTCCTTGTCTTTCTAACCTACTGTCAAAAAGGACATCATTATGCAGATTGTGTGGTACATTGATCTTTGTTTGGGGCACACACAGAAGGGATGCAGTGTGACCTATGGAGCGTGGAAATCCTTTTCCACTCACTTCCATACAGAAGATGGACAATGGAGAGCCTTTTATAGAGTGGCTGAAGTGAAGAGCCAGCAGGGTGAATATATAACACAGAGAATACAAGAAAGAAAACTGCAGGGGGAAAAAAAAAAAACGAGACCCTGGCTGCCAACTCCCACTGCTTTGTCTTCACTCTCTCAACTTTGTCCACTATAATCTGGATTTTGCCTTTATTCTTGTCATTGAATATGCCCTTTGGAGTGACCCAATCACAGTGACCCTTTTGGAGTTTGCAAGCACAGCAGATGCCAGCTTGTGCTGCATAATAGAAGGGTATGTTCTCATTGTTGCATTCTAAAGAGGCTGCTCTTGCTGGTTCAAATAAAATGAGATCCAAACATAGTCTTCACCTATGCCTCCATCCAAATGAAATAATATTGTCATTGCTTGTTTAAGTGTAATTTTCCACAATGTAGCCCCATCTCTAATTTTTCTGGCTATCTGTACTCATAAATTCAGTTCAGGTGCATCCATAGACATTGCAGGTAAATTAATTGTGAATTGTTCAGGAAAAGTGCTAGATGGAGAGGATTAAACTCATGCCAGAGAATGTTCTAAAATTTAGTACTATACATGATAATGAGCAGCACCCAGACATATTATCAGAGAGGCACAAAATGACTGGGATAGATAGACATAGTTCCTGGTTCCCCTTGTAATGGTTCTGATCTGTAATAAGAAAAAAAACTTGCCTAGAAAAATCTTTTCTTACACATTAGTATCACTTCTAAGTATGAGATTTGTGAGCTTTTCCCCAGCCCAGACAGAATAGGGTGAGGCACCATAACAGCAAGATCTAAGAATAAAGGAAAAGCTTTTGGCTGAATTAACTTTTAGTCTTGAAACACTTTATAACATCAAAATATTTTGCAGTAAGAATCACCTTAACCACCTTCAGATATCTACAATGTGAATATGTACATGTGAGCTACTATCTGGAAATTTCTTCAGTGACAAAGGAGAAACAGGCACTCTTCAGGTGTGTTTTAACTGGCCAATTTTAGCTATCTGCTTCAGGCTGACTGGACTCAATCCCTAAAAGTGCCTGCGTTTTTTCACTGGTTATAAGGGCAGACTGTTTCAGACACAGCAGCAAGCTAAGATGCAATTTGCTGATTGAAGAGACATAAAGCACAGTCTGATTAACTCTCTCTGCCTTCATGTTTCAACAAAATGCTTACTGAGAATTAAGAAACTAGTCCAAGTGAAGAAATCTAGCTTTTGTCAGGTGAATCCTACACTCAGTAAGACTTACCTACTTATAATGTACGATTCCTCCTAAAAACAAAGAAACAAAAAAGCCATAAAAATATTTCAAGTGTGTTTTGTACTCTGAGTAGGTAAATTCCCTTCCACAGTGGTTTCACAGTTTATGCTGTGGGATTGCCATGCTGATTCAGCTGTGATTGCACTTTCCACACTCACTGAAGCAGAATGAAGCAGGTTTTGTCCTTATTTAGTCCAAATTGTATTTGTTCATATAGTCTAGTCATGCTGTCCTTGTTTTCAAAAAGGTTTCAGCTCCATCTGGAAATGTTTCTCCCATCCCTTTTTGCAACTCTTTTTAGAAACCTCAAGGGACACTTTCAGGTCTTGGAGTTCTGTTAGGCTTCAGATGTTCTAATTCCTTGATCACCTGTTCTGGCTGAATCTTACCTCCTTCGATATTTTTTCTTGCTCTCCTGGGAAATTTATGTCTGTTTCTGACATCTGTCCCGAAACCTTCTGTGTGAACACAGAGGCAAAGAATTCATTTGATTGTGCTTTAGTTATGTCTGTCGCTTCAGTCAGTAAATTACCGAGGCCAGCTCTTAGAATTTCTGCTGTCTCTTCCAACGACCTCTTGTTCAATATGTTCTTGAAAAAAAGGAAAACTTTGTTATTTATCTTAACCTCTTCTGCAATTTTCCTTTCATTTCACGTCTTTACTCTTCCTAGCAGATTGCTGTGTTTTCTCCTGTGTTATGTCATCTCTTTGGTTATCCTCATTCTTTTAATATCTTACATCGGCCTCTTTGTGGTCTTTGAATAACTTTCTTGCTGAGTCCTTCAAGTTTTCCTTTCAGAGTCTGGTTTATTGGTTGGATAATTCTGGCAATGACAGAGCTCACAGTTTGAGTACTGTGTGCTATTCTGGGCTCCACAATTTAAGAATGATGTTAAGGTCCTTGAATATGTCCAGAGAAGGGCAACAAAGCTGGTGAAAGGGCTGGAAAGCATGTTCTAGGAGGAGCAGCTAAGGACTTTGGGTTTGCCTAGTTTGGAGAAAAGGAGGCTGAGGGGCAACCTCATTGCTTTCTACAGTTTCCTGAGGGGGTGAATTGGAGAAGGAGGTGTTGATCTCTTCTCTCTGGTATCCAGTGATAGGACAGAAGGGAATGGTTCAAAGCTGCACCAGGAGAGGTTCAGACTTAGGGAACATTTCTTTACGGAGAGGGTCATCAAACACTGGAACAGGCTTCTCAGAGAGGTGGTTGATGCACCAAGCATGTCAGTGTTTAAGAGGCATTTGGACAATGTCCTTAATAACAAACTTTAGCTTTTGGTCAGCCCTGAATTGGTCAGGCAGTTGGACTATGATCATTGTAGGTCCTTCCAAATGAAATATTCTATTCTATTCTAAATTTATTCATCAGTGCTTTCCACCTCTGTACTTTTTTTTTTCTATTTTTTTTTTTTTCATTTGATTACACAAAACACACTAGCAATTAAAATGTGCATGGTAGAAATACCAAGATGTGTGTATCTGATGTTTAAGCATACAGGAAGCTATTTCTAGCTTCACCACTGAGTTGCTTTGATCTTGGAAAAAATCCTGTGGGCTAGACATAAGCCAAACTGTATATCTGTGAGCAGCAAAGTGGTAAAAGTGAGAGAATGGGCTGGCAGACCTCGGTCACATAAAATGGTAGTTCGTGGCAGTCATTGCACCTCATTCTCTCAAAGTCATGGGATGAGGGGCTTTAATCCTCAACAGAGAAGCACACATAACATGTTTTATAAAACTGCCTTACTTTTCTGAAGGATGATTCCCAGATGCTCTGGAGGTATGTAGGGGGAGTCACTATAATCATGTTGACCACCACCACTGGTCTCCAACTATAAAGCTACAAGGAATTTTTCTAATAACTTAGATAACTATCTGGAAGTTGTGCTTAGGAGGAAGTGAAAAAGTGGTTCCGAGTAGGAAATAGTGGCTCCAGACCTGGCTTATCACTTCTGTTCTTATGCAGCATAGTCAGAGATGCCCAAGAGCATCTAGAACTTCATTCTGGGGAAGGGGGGGAACTTGGAGCACAAGAGAAGATACAGTTTGAACACCGAGCGCAGTTCCCACAAGAGAGCTGGAGAATGAGGGATTACAGATACAACTCCCAGCAAAATCTACAGCAGTATTTTTTAATGGAGAGTTTTCATTTCAAGTCAAAAGTTTTTAGTTAGGAGTTTTCTCAGTTTTTAATTTTTCAGAGAGAAGTTAATATTTTCCACAGGGAAAGAAACAAAATAACATAATCTTCCAACTAGTTTTGGTTGTAACAAATGTATGCTTTTGTAAAGTGCTTTTAGACCATCAGATAAAGGTCACTGGGGAAGTGGAAAATGTCATTAAGAAATTCACTGACTTGATTTTCCGCAGGTTTAGGCTTCATTTGCCAGCTAAATACTACACTTCTTTGTCTACAGTGAAGTCTGCTACAAGATTCAAAATGAAATTAGATTGCATATTCTAGTTCTCTGTTGGTATTAAGGTCATACCAAACTACATCTATAAATTACCCAGCCACAGTCAGTTCTTAATGCAGCCCCTAAGGATATTCCAGTGCAGTGGCGTGAAGAGAGGATTTCTATGGCTTAGCATTAGGTATAATCGTTCCGGGCCATGCTTTCCCCCAAGCAGTCTTACAATACCGCCAAAACTGAAGACAATCCACCTGATGCAATTCTTCCAAGACCCTGACTTGCAACAACAGCTGGAGCTCTTGATGAACACAGCCTGCTTCCTTGCCTTCCCTGTGATAGCTCTCAGGCCATTTGCACCCCCTCAACCCTATGAAACTCTGAAACAGGTCCATTACACCAGTTCTTCTCTTTCCTATGATAAACCCACCTGCTGATTATGGTGGGTGTAGATCACTAGTACCTACTAAAGAGTGAAGGACTTTAAAGCATTTATTACTACATCATTTCTGAAGGTCCAGCAAGTATTGTCAATTCCTGTTAACCTTTTCTACAACTACGTGAAAGGAGGTTGTAGAGAGGTGGGTGTCAGTCTCTTCTCCCAAGTAGCAGGCAATAGAACAAGAGGAAACGGCCTCAAGCTGCACCAGGGGAAGTTTACATTCAATATTAGGAAAAAATTCTTCACTGAAAGGGTTGTCAAACATTGGAACAGGCTGCCCAGGGAAGTGGTTGAGTCGCCCTCCCTGGAGGTATTTAAAAGACACGTGGATGTAGTGCTGAGGGATATGGTTTAGTGGTAACTTGGCAGTGCTACGTTAATGGTTGCACTTGATGATCTTAAAGGTCTCTTCCAACCACAACCATTCTATGATTCTAAATATGGAGGGATTCAGTTATAGGGGACTTACTCTCAGAGGCAGCAGCTAAGTGAGACCTTGCACAGAAAATTAACTAAAACCAGCCTGGAGGGTGTTCTGGCACTGACAGTAAAAACATGAGGTTATTTTGGTCTTGAAGCTGCCCTGAGAAGCTCTGAATAGTATAGTAAAAGCATCTAAGAAGGTTGGATTTAGAAGTCAGGAACGTAAATACTTAAGAGCTTTTCTGAGAAACTCACTGCTGATGATACATGAAGTATAGTAGGAATCTGAAACCCAAGATAGTTCTGTAAATGCTGAGGTATTCCACAAACAACTGATATATTCTTTTGAATTGTCCTTGATGCTGCAGGTCACATGTTCTTACTTAATGCTCAGAAGAAAAATACACTAGGAGTTTCATAGTGAAAAAGGTTTTCATGAGGAAATGTCAATTCAAGAAGCTCTGCCAGTGCAAACTGGATTTTATGGTGAAATGGAGATTCACTTTAAAATGTCCAATAATCAAAATATCTGGGTATTTATCTGCAATGTGAGAAATTCAGGTTAAAGCTATTTTTTCTGTATTTTTTTTCCACAGCCCAGTGAAAAATTTAGCCAGATTTTTATTAGCTATTTTTGGGGGTCACTCTCCCCTTTTCATTTATACTAGCCTGTTCATTTCTGTATGGATAATTAAATAATCATTGGAATGGAACTACAATTTTGACAATACAGAGCTTTCTGAAAATACACAGACGACTTCCACCAAGCTCTAATAAATAGTCCCAGTGTATTAAATTGGCCAACTTTCACAGTTCAAGTGCAAATATGGGCCAAGCTGGGGTGTCTTTTGTGTTGGTCCCAGTGAATATTGGAGTGGATTGGAGTCAATTTCTTATGTGTTATCATCTTTGTATCAGCCCTGGGTTTTTCCTGATTACTTGCTTTATTTTAAAGCACAGGAAGTCTTCTTATTTTTATGCTTTTTGCTTAATTCAGAGTCTGACATAATTCTTTACTGGGATAACCAATAGTAAATTTCTTACACTAGTTTTCTTACTTCATCATCTTCATTATAGGCAGGTCATGTTTAACACAGCTTCATGTCTGTTAAGGTCCTCTGTGTCTTTTTCTTTTTAGGTACACTTTGGGAAAATCCATCTGGACATGAGGAAAAATTTCTTTACTTTGAGGATGGCAGAGCACTGGAACAGGCTGCCCAGAGCAGTTGTGGAGTCTCCTTCTCTAGAGATATTCAAAACCTGCCTGGATGCATTCCCGTCTAACCTGCTCTAGGTAAACCTGCTTTGGCAGGGATGTTGGACTAGATGATCTCTGAAGGTCCCTTCCAACCCCTAACATCCTGTGATTCTGTGAAAATGCCAAGCGCTCTTAACTACTCCGTTCACTTGAAAGTTACTTCACTAGCACTTGTCTGGGAACACAGAAGAGACACAACCTAATTGGTCCATAAAGGTGAAAATAAGAGCTCTGTAATACAAAATATATTTTTATGGTAAAAGGAATTAGAAATGCAAAGCACATTAAAAATTGGAAGAAGGAAGAATATGTTTTTACAAAGCTAAGACTGATACTTAAAGTCTATAGAATTAGGAAAATGAACATGATAGGTGACAGCCACTTTCCTGCTGTCCCTTAGATAAAGTCTTAACTTACCCCAGCTGGTTTGAAGAGTTACAACGTCTGGAGCTTAATAATAGAAAGAGGTTAAATGTATACTACTGTAAATAATTAATACGCAACTTTTCTTACAGAGTCCAAAGGAACTGTCAAAATCCTTATTACGGCCTTGTGATTGCATTAAAATAACTGCACCTATTGCAGTCAAGAGTCAGAATTTACTTGCAAAAGCAAAATTTATTAATCTTGCTGATGACTTACTGATGACTGTTAGAACACAGATCATGCAGTGGGTCTCTGGGACCCATACCCACCAACCAACACAAGTCAGAATTACATGGGACAGGGACTACAATTGTGCATAATCACATAATCATAGAATCATAGAATGGTTTAGGTTGGAAAGGACCTTGAAGATCATTGAGTTCCAACCCTCTTGCTACAGGCAAGGACACCTCCCACTAGACCAGGTTGCCCAAGGCCACGTCCAGCCTGGCCTTGAACACCTCCAGGGATGGGCCTCAACAACCTCTCTGGGCAACCTGTTCCAGTGCCTTACCACCCTTAAAGTGAAAAACTTCTTCCTAATGTTTAATCTAAATCTGCCCTCTTTCAGTTTAAAGCCATTCCCCCTCGTCCCATCACTCCATGCCCTAGTAAAAAGTCCTTCCCCAGCTCTTCTCTAGGCCCCATAAAGCCCATTAAAGCTTGTGATGAGGGAAGGAATCTTTTTTATGAGGAATCAGTGGTATATTAACACTGCACAAGAGACAAAATGGATGGCATTACTGGGAAGATTGAGTGAAAAAAATGTGAAACAAATCCAGACCTCTGGACTTGTCCGGTCCTTACTCTCAGTTCACCATTTTAAGTATTTTTGACAGTATAGTGCTAAGCATCAATTTGCAATAACAACGAAAATCCCCCAAAACCAATTTTTCATCTATTTTTCCTTTTTTTTTTCCTTCCACTATCTTATGGATAACTGTATTCTGTGTCAGTGACAAAGTGTTGGCAGTGGGACCTGCAGGGATGGCCTCTGTGAGGAGAGGCCAGGGCTGCCCTGTGCCAAACACAACTGGTTCCAGCCGGCTCCAACTGACCCACCGCAGGGCATGGCTGAGCCCTGCAGCCAAGGTCATGGAACCACAGGGAAAACTTATATAAGACAAGGCAAAATGTTGCCCAGCAGTGTAAGGAGTGGGGAAAAAAGTATAAGAAACAGCCTTGCAAATACCAAGGTGAGATAAGAAGGAGAGGGTGGAGGTACTCCAGGCACTGGAGCAGAGATTCCCCTGCCGCCCATGAAGGACACCATGGTGGAACAGGTTGTACCCCTACAACTGATGAAGAGGATCACGTTGGAGCAGTTATCCACACCGCAGCCTGTGGACAACCCCACACCAAAGCAGGCTGATATTCCTTAAAGGGACTACAGCCTGTGGAGAGCCCATGCAGGAGTGGGGAAAAGTGTGAAGAGCAGCAGAGAGGAACTGTTATGGACTAACATAATTTCTCATCCCCCTTTGCTGCTCAGAGGAGAAGTTAGAGGGGTCAGGAAGGAAGAAGAGAGGTTGAGCCTGGGAAAACTGGGAGGAGGAAGGGGAGAGGAGGGAGAAAGTTTTTTTTTTTAATTTTTGTCTTTGTTTCTCACCATCTAACTCTATTTTTAATTAGCAATAAATTAAATTCATTTTCCCCAAATCAAGTCTGTTTTGCCTGTCATGGTAATTGATGACTGATCTCCCTGTCCCCATCTCAACCCACAAGCTTTTAAATCTTATTTGCTCCCTCCACACTGTTGAAGAAGGGAAGTGAGAGAGCATCTTGGTGGGCAACTGGCAGCCAGCCAACATCAACCCACCACAATGTTATGTAATACAATTTGTAATAACGTACTTTGCTCTTTTTGTACCTTCATCACTCAACATTTCTCACAGGAAACTTTGAAGCGTTCAGGTAGCTATGTGACCCTGGAGTCTTCAGTGCCACTGGAACAGGAATCTACATCTTGGGGTTTCACTCAACATAATAATACCTTGGGAATTTAACTTAATTTAAGAGATCTGTCTCCTTCCATTTACTCATTTGTGTATCTGTGCTAATCTCTTGGTTTTTAACCAAGGTTATTAAATTGACTCCAATTATATTTCAGTACCACAAAAAGTGGTACTGACATCATGACTGAAAGAATGGTAAATAGTGAGAAGGCAGGAACAAGCAGCTGGAAGTGGGGAAACCTTAAGCCCACTTTTACCACAACAGCAAATGTATGTAGAATAGGACCTGGATTTCTGTGGTAGCTTCAACCTCCCTCATACAATTATTGTAGGCTGACTCTCTGTGACAGCATTATATGTAATTTAAATTGCAAATGACTGTGGAATCTGCCCTCAACCCTTCAACCTAGAAGATCATCCTGGGTGCGAAATACATGTATTACCAGTTGAAGAACAGCAGCATCCTTCTTTATAAATTCCTACACAAGTAGAAAATATAAAGTGTCAAGAGGTTCTTTAAACTAGTGGAGAAATTCTTAACAAGAAACAAAGCCTGAAGGTAACACTGGACAAATTAAGGGGAAAAAATTGAAAATTTAAACATTTCAACAATTCTGCCAGATGTTGTTCAATACTAAAAAGACTGTTCCCGGGAGAAAAACTTCAGTTATAGCAGCCCCAGTCTTCACCAAGAAAAGTAGGAAGATAGAGTGACATTTCTTTTTTTTTTTTTTTTTTTCCCCAAGGGGAAAACTATTTCCTGGCAAGGACAGCCATGCATTCTAAAAGTCAAACTTTTCTGGGAAGAAAAGGCATATAGTAAAATAAAAGCAAATTTGGAAAGGTGAATCGAAACTGACAGTAGGCAAGGGTATCACTTGTGGTCTATCTTGGCAGCAATATGTCTGTTGAGAACAAGGCACTCTGCTGATCTTTCCAGCTGGTGAGATCTCTTTCTCTATTTAGTATCCAGGTCATGAAGATATTGTTCAACTATTGGGTGGGCTTATCTATTCTCTCTATGAGAGCACCTCCCAGACGTTTGGCTCCCTCTCATAGGAAAGGAAATGCCTATGGACATGATGTTCTATATGAATGCTGTTGATGTGGAGCCTGATTTAAGCTCCTGGGTTTTGTTGTTTTCTTTTAAGTTTTCATTGTCAAAAACGCCTTCATGATGCATTCACTCTTGCTCAGATAACCAACCCATACTTTTCAACAGTATTTCTTGTAACTGCTGCCATGTAAAATACAGTGCTTCCCTTCCAGTATTTATCTGAAAAAAGTTTCTGAAGTGCACCTGGGAGAGGAATCATGATATATGTGACCAGAACTGAATCCTTGCCACTGAGGCCTTACCACTCTGTTTCTGAATGGAGACATTTGTTCTTTTCTTTGCCTTTCCTCATCTCTACACGATGAATTGCTGTAGTGACATGGGTCACCACAGTCTGGGAATGAACACCACTCCAACATTTCATGATGTTTTGACCAAAATATTCTAAACTACAAAATGTAATACAACGCTTGTGTAAATATGATCTAGCACAACTTCCCTTGCTTGAAAAAAAATGCTGACAGGCTGTACCCTTCCTTAGGAATACCTTTGTCTGCCTAGAGTTCTTAGAGAACTCTGAGCTGCTCTCATTCTTGTAGATAATTCTTCCAAGACCTGTTAAGTGGCAGCTTTTGAAGATGCTCCCATCAGAATAAACTCCAAATGTGAAATCTCCAACTCTTCTTGGTCCCAGATAAAAAAAAAACCCAAACATTCCTTTATGTAGAAGAAAGAGTAGACAAATGTAATTTATTGGTATCTGTACAAGAATAAATATAATAAATTCTGTCTGTTATATAGGGATGAGAGGCTAATTGTTTTTCTGGACAAAATTATCCAAATTTATAAAAAAAAATATACAAATCATACTTGCCACTCTTTTCTTTCTGTAGTACATTTAAAAGGTTTCTGGTATTATAAAAAATATTCTTTCGGAAGGAAAACATAGATATGATGGTTTCTGTCTTGCATACCTGTACATCAAGAGATGTACATATAATGGGTTCTAAATACTACAGCACATACTTGATGGACAAGTCTGTGGATTCACACCTCTGTTGGACACAAGAGTAATGCATATAGTAGTTTTCACAGCTGTCTCATAGATGTGTATTTGTCTGATGCCACCCAAAGTATTTGTCCTCTAACCATATCCTTGTCCTCGCCAACTGACTTTACTACGGATATAAAGGTCTGCAAGGCAAATCAACCAGACCTCAAGACAAGACAATAAGAAGAAAAGTAGGAAAATTTTATGACTAGCATCCACCAAACTACCCAAAGGAAAAGGAAAGGAAAAAGTCTCTCAGAAGACTTTCTACTGTAGAAGTCTAGTTAAATATAATGCTCTAGATTTCCTTTATAATGATGTTGGCAGCAATGACAAATACACTAAATGAGATTCTCCTCTTATTTACCCAAGTGAAGATTCTTTGACTGAAGGAGCATCAATGTAACTGAGGTCAAATTTTTTGTACAATAACTCCTGAAGAATACATACTGCCATAAAATATAGTCACATATAAACAATTGCCAGAACATGGGAACATACTATATTGCAAATGAGTGAGAAATGTTAAAAATGACTTGGTATACGGTGATTATTAAAAAGCACTTATCTTTGAATGAAAGTCATGAACAATTTATTGTTCCCTGGCTACTCACAAACAATTAAATTAGACACAAAAGAGCAGCATTTTAAACTGAAATATAATATCTGAATAGAAGTTTGTTATGACATCTGTAGTCATAAAAGCAACCTTTCTGACTGTTCAATGCAAGGATTCTGCAAATATTGATCTATACGTAATAGCTGCTGCAATATATTTTTAATTTGTTTCTTTAATTGTCCATAAGATATATTTGATAGTTTTGTAATACTATTTTTTTAATCTTTATGTTCATAGGGGGTGTGCTTCTTAAGGCCTGAAATCACAGGGACAGCACCTGAGGTTAGAGTTTGCAGAACCAGCATGAAGAAGGTACAATAATGAAAATGCATCAGGCCTGTTCCACATGCACCACACAGCCAGGCTGAGCGTGCATCAAGAAATTCTTCACCATTCTCACTGCAGTTGTTTAGGTGCTGTGTCTTTTCCTTAGTAATACCCTGCAATGGACTTGCATGACATCTTTTCTGCTTGGTTTAAATTTCTTTTACCGAGATCAACCTCTGACAAATCCGTAGCAAAATCACTGGGGAGTTTTCCTCAGTACTGCTTTATGAAATCCTTTGTGCTCACCTCATTTTAATACTCTCTGAGTTTAAATACTAACCCCTTCCGTAGTACGGAAGGACATGTCCTGTGTACCCCTGCTTTCATACAATGCACAACCTATAGCTCCAGGGCTTGATCCCAGAGCTCATTCATGCCTTGAGCAGAACCAGTTCCACGAATTTAGCTCAGAAAGCTAATCTGACAAGGCTCCCTACAGTACCAGTGAAGAGAGATTAGTTCTTCCAGAGCAGCTAAGCTAGACTACTGCTCTGATTTTTCCTCAGGAGGAGCCCATTTTCAAGTGCAAGGGAATCATTACTGCATTTACCTTGAATTACTTAGTTATATATTTAGAGTTACCGTAGCACTTACCTATAGTCTGAACATACTGAATCCCTGAAGATGTAAAATCACTAAGAGAGAGTAATGAAAATGCAGGTTTGATGGCTTCGCTTCCCTAATAACATGCTAAAATATCTTTAAATAAACACTCAGAGAAAATGTTCTCTAAAGCTCAGTTATCCAGAGAGCTGCATGATCAGAAGGTCTCCTGTAAGTCCTTTTCCCAATGTATTCAGGTAGTTTACTTCTTAGAAGCTGTGGGATAACACAGAAGAATTCTCTTTGCTGCAACCAAAGAGAAAAAACAAAAGATGTTGAGAAAGTGACAAGGAAAACAGAGATTAGATGCTGAAGATTCAGGATACGGGGAGCAAGGAAAGAGAAGGAAATAGAGCAGATGGGAGTGAGAGATTAAACAATGAACAGAATCAGACAGTATGACTAACTTGTTCCGTAAGGACAAAACACTTATTATAGCTCAATTGCATATCGGTTTGGTTAACAAGCTTTATCCCTGTAAGTGATTTCCACAGTTGTCCTAGGGTTGTTACTGATCACAGCTAAGGAAAGTATCACCTTCTGGAAATACAGTCGACATGGGAAAATATAATAATAATAAAAAAAAAAAATTAAGAAGACCCTTGTTATTGATAAAATAATGGGCTCAGAAACTACATTGCAGTGAGTTAAATAGAAATAGCTGTAAATAAAAAGAAGCACAGATGGCTGTGCTGGAGAAAGGGATGTCTGCAAGATTCCCCTCACAGGGTTTTCTCTGAATCAGTCTGTCACGAGGATGGACCAGTTGTGTTTTTTCTCTATCACACTTTTCTCAACCTCTCCATCCTTTCCCAGAAAGAAATGACCAAACTTTTGATCAATAGAGCTACAGGTTTAGCATGTCTCTCAGCAGTCATACACTTTTGGGACTCAGATGGTTCGTTGTGAATGCCCTTATCCCAATAGTAAAGAATTTGTTGGAGTTAAACAGTTAAGAAGTACTTCTGCTAGAATCTTTTCTTGGAGTGGTGAGAAGGAACAGTACCAGGAAGAGTCTGTACATGCAAAACTTCTGCAAGTTTAGGTTTAAGCCCAAATACACTGACTGAAACATAAGAATTTCCAAACTATTTAAAAAGCAGATTAAGGTTAAAGAGAAAAAAAAAGTTTTTACAATGCTTGAATTTTTATTAGAAACACAGATTATCTGTGTCCCTGTAACTCTCGTTATGAAGGAAAAAGAAAATGGCAGAATCACTTGGGGGATAACTGGGGAATCTCCCTTTGAGTCAGGGGGTTCCTTTGACATCAGAAGTCGGCTCTGGTATCTCTTTCTACCCCACAACATTGAGAAAGAGTTCACATCAGGGCCATGGATTGCCAGACAATAGATAGGGCCAGAGAGAACAAAGGTCCTTCGGAACCCTTACACATGCTCAAAAGTTTACCATCAAAAACAAAGGTAAAACTAATCAATTCTGGATTAGTTACTTGACTCTGGAATGGTCAAGTAGAGAACAAAGACAACCTGATTCCACATGTTGAATTTTTGTATTAGGTTTTGGTTTTGTTTTTTTTTGGTTGGGTTTTTATTTATTTATTTATTTTATTTCCATGAAGACCTATTATTATTCTTTGTCACAATTATTTATTCTTTGCTTTTCTATTGATTACTGGTGTGAATAGATCAATGGATTTCCTTTTATGGCAAGTCAGGTTACTAGTATGTTTAAATCTTTTGTATGAAAGTAGCGCTGATGCGATAAAATCTCTTCCCAGGAATTTTTTAACTGTTGAATACAAAAACTCAAGGCAAAAGTAGCTTTAAATGAGCAGTGGAGGGTTTTTTTATCTTTAAGAAAAACGTTTTCATATCTATATCTTGCTTTATAGCTTTTTGGGAAGCTCTCCTGACAATTTGCCTGTTTAAGGTAAGTATATACAGAGAAATTTGCTACAGGACATATTTCTGTACTGTTATATAGTGAATCCCCATTTGTAAAATAAGCACTTGCAAGTTCTGGCAGTGATCCTCTCCCTAAGTCATTGTGACTCTGAATACAGCATTCAGTCTTCTAGACTGTGCTTCTCAACCTGCAAAAAGCTAAGATAGTGAGAAATGTTTCACAGAAGTTAGTGACGAGCCTGACAAACTGTAAAGATAAGCATACACGCAAACCCACAAAACTCATTTCTTCTTGTCTAAGACTTTGTAACCAGGTGAGAGAAAACCCAGTTAATGAGCATGAAGGGTCACAGTTAAAGTTTCTGCTGAAACTTCTTTTCTCAGTTTCCTTTGGGTTTAAGTTTTCTTCATCTGGTTGCAGTGAGACTGGAAAGAATATAGACCAAAAAAAAAAAAAAAAAAGAAGGAAAAGAGGCTATTTTTGTCCCTATCTGTGAGCAGGGCAGTGATGCGAATATATATGGAACAGAGAAGATTTGGGGTAATTTGAGGGGCAGAACTGAGAATAATAGCTTCAGACATTTCTAAAATCTAGAATCAGTTATTGTTTTGTAAGTGCTTGAACATTTAACTCAAAAAATTTTTCAAGCCTCTCTGCACACATAAAAGAATTTTCTCCTGCTCTGGTACATTTGACTCAACATGCATTCTCAATTTTGCTGCAGTTGTTATATAAACAACTTCCATTTTGTTTTGATCTCTCTATGGCTTTGCATAACACACTTATTCTAGTTTATGTTTTTATGGTGAACTATTAAAAAAAAATAAACTAACAAAAAAGCATTACACTGAAATCTAAAGAAAAAACATCGTTTCTGTGAGGACGCAGCATACACCTTTCTGACCAGCTGCAAACAGTTGAAATAAAGGTGTCTCAAACCATTATTCACTCCTATTTTAAATGCATCTTCAGTTTTGCCTTTTCCTACCATAGCATTATACCATAGTGGCCACGGGAATATAATGGCATAGTAGAGCCAAGCCAAAATGCAAAAAACACAGCTTTGTGATATCTGAATTATTTTAGTGGCTCAACACTGGTTCAGTGTTAAAACACCTTTGAATGAAGTACTTCGATCTGTCAAGCATTTTCATTTTTCAGACAAAATATTTCCATTTTTCAATGATAAAAAATTAAAATTTTAACTCCAGGTTTAATTTAGCACATTTCTGGTGTTCTAGCTGAGCTGGAAGAGGCCAGGCTGACTACTCAGCTTTGGGGACCCAATTTGGCGTTGCTGTCAGCTTCAGTTCTGCACTATGTGGACTTTTGGACACTCTGGAAACTGGTTTGGAATTATCTGCATCTCATTCAGTTGCACGCTATAGCCAAGCTGTGTTGTCTTATGCTAGATTTCGATAGTATTACAAAACTTCTAATGCAGATGTGTGAGTCTTAGATAGAAATACACTTTCCTCCCTATTGCATTATGCTGTCAACAGTTGGACATCATTGTCTCGTAAGCATCAAGTTAAAATCTCTGAATTTTTAGTCTTTCCAATGCCTTCAGGAGGGCTCTTTATGTGCAGCACGTGCATTATTTGTTTTTTCAGTTTTTTTTTTTTTCTTCTGTGTTCTTTGAGGTTGTCTGTGTCAAGCCAGTAAAAACCTATCACTTCCTTTCATCCCTCTCAGTGCTCAGAAAATGACACAGTTCTCTATAGAGCTCCCATACAAAGGTGTCTAAAAGTGAGTTGATAAAAAGAAAAGGAGGCAGAATCCCTGCTATCAAACATAACTTTTTTTTTTTTTTTTTTAAGATGATAGTAGCAATGGTCAGTTCAAGCAGGAAGTTTTACCTTGTTCTTTCTGTTCAGTTTCCATTTTTCAGTTTTTATTTTTAACTATAATTTATACATGCCCACATTAGAAAATCTACAGCTGTTGGTAGTTGATTTCTAATACAGCCATCATCACAAAATCAGATGTGTTGTATAGAACAAATGATAGCAATATTATCACAGTACAGTTTTAACTATAGCTTGTACAATTTTCTATGATACAATGACTTTTTTGTAGGTTCATTTCTTTATGTGTATTATAGAAGAGATGCCCTTAGACTTCTGTACTATATTCAGAAATATATATAAAAAAAAAAGAAGCTTCATTACAAAGACATGTAAGTGGAAAAAATAACTATACCAGATATTAATCTCATTTCCAGTAACTAATTCTAAAAAAACACTATAAATGATCTTTTACTTTTTTAATACAAAAGCAATTTTAGTGGAAAAAAAAAATCTATTTGTGAACAGTATAAGAATGGGAAAACTAGCTTCTGCTTCTGAATTCTGTTGTTGTTTTGTTGTTTTTATTTTACATTAGTGCAAATTCATTAATCCATCACAATTATTCCTATCTATTGAGCAGAAATTCAGAACTTTTCTTTCACAACTGCATAAACAAATATATAGGTGTATGACTGCCTAGTTAGGAGTCTGAGCTCAGTTTATGTGCTCACAGCTAATCTGAACTATGAAATGCTTAGGTATTTAGTTAAAACTAGTCATCTAGGCTCACCACAGTCCATGAAGAGAGATAGGTGCCTTTCTAATCTCAGACGCCTCTCATATTGGGAAATGTTCTCTGCAGAAGCCGTGAGAAAACCAGTTATGCATGCATGGATATATCCACTTATGTTTTTAGACAGAGAAAGAGAGGGACAAAGAGATATTTATACACACACATACACACATTCGCATGCACTCAGAGAGTACAAATTGACATATACATCCTAACATTCTTTCCAACCTGACAGTGCCACCTTAAAAGCCACGAATACAGGGAGACTTGCTGCAGTAGTGTATAAAGGGAAGTCTACTTTGATATTTCACATCGGTGTGATGCCTAGAATTGTGTGGACTAGACTCTCCCTCTGGGTGTCCTTGTTCTACTGTTTCTTTCCCCTCAGCTGTCTTTCTTCCTCTTGTACATCTACCTGTCCCTTTCCTCCAGGTGCCTTTTTCTTTTATCTTGAACTTTCTAAAGCACAACAAGACAAACTGTTTTGTTACTCAGTTTGATATTGCTCGCTATATCATGCACTCCCTTTCCACCGTTGAATCAACAACACAATATAAAACTTTTGGGGGGATAGAACTACAGCACTGATGTTATGAAAAGCTGGCAATGTATTACCCACTTGCAGGGCTAATGAACGTGTCTAAAGGGGTTTCCTCCCCCATCAAAGTCCATCTTTTATCCAGCTCAAGCTGGGTGGGACAACGCTTATTGCCAGGATGCATAACTTATTGAGGGCTGTACAGCTCTACCAATGTAAGCTGGAACTGTATCAGCCTGGTGTTAACAGCTCCCATGGTTCATGAATTGGCCTCCTCATACCATGAAATCTTCCAGAAATAAAAACACTGAGGTATTTCTAAGAAACATTAAGACTTGGAAATGCTGCAGAAAGCAGTGTAATGAGTATGTATGAGTGCTTCCATATGTGTTGCACTGACACAAGTGAAAATGTTTTTTGTTAGCCTGTAACAGCCTGAAACTGTCTTTGTGCTTAATACTAGTCTGTGCTAAGTAGATATACAAATATGCTTAAAGTGCCATTCATATGTTAAATTCAGTTTTAGAAGCTTGACTAAAATAGTATATGCTGCTAAAATCATTGTTAAACAGAGGTTTCTCAATTGAGAACGGGTAGTATTTTGCATTGACCCACTGAAAACATTATACTGAACATATTTTTCCTTCCATGCAAGTATAATATGAGGGTCAGAATTTTCTTTTCTGCTGGGAATTATATTCATAAGCTTTCACATTGAAATTATATTAAATTTGTTAGTATAATGATATGATCTTAGTTCCATGTTGCCCTCTGCAACCTCTCTGCTCAAATTCCTATTTCTTCCATTTTGTGATGCTTCTGAGATATCTATGAATATCTATGTTGCATTTCTATCATATTGAGTGTTTATGTCCTTGAACGCTTACTTTGTCATGCAACTTTATGGACAGACAAAACTTCCACTACTTTATGTGAAACTAGAATGTTTTTTGTCTAAGAAAGGTAATACTTTACTTGCTGATGAAACGTTGTTCTTAGAACAGTTTTCCATGTATGGCTGCAAATATTTGTGTCTCTGATCATAGCACTTGCTAATATTGTTTCCGAAATATATAGTTTCAGTAAAAGCACAGGTATTCGTTTGCCTTGTGTTAAAAAAAAAAAAAAAAAAAAAGCTGATATAACACTCAAAGCAAGAAAAAAAATGCCCTTTGAATTCCATATATGAACACTATCATTCAAAACACACTGAAACTAAAATCGTTAACCCCTGGGGGAAGTGGTTGAATGGACAAAGACTACTTGGTATAGCAGTTGGATACATGAAGCATGAAAACATGACATGGTATTAATTAGAGGGACAACACCAACTAGACAAAACCACAACAATGGTCTTGAATTGGTGATTTGTTATCTTGTGTCTATTACTTTAATTAGCATTACAGAATGTTCAGGATTTCTTGTTGCTTTTTTTCTCTTAATTATGTAAAAAAAAAAGAATGCATGATAAGCTTAAAAGCATTTGCTTTGCAGAAAAGACTGGCTATGCTCTAGCTCTGACATTCATGCCCCTAGGAATATACTAGTGCTGGATTTAGGCACTAGCTGTTGACACGGATTGTAAACTACTATATTATTGTTGCAGACTATTTGATGTGTAACGTATTTTTCTTGGAGGTGGTGAGCCAGATATCATGCAATATTAATATTTTCACATACAGGAAACCCTGTAAACCGGTTGAGAAATACCAAACACAGAAACACATAAGCCAGAACTTTTTTTAAACTTATTTATAGATATCAAAAATCTTCCTGTACATGGCAGAAAGTATCAATGCCTTTTGAATAAACATCTGTAACAAGTCATATATATATAATACTGATGATAATGTTAATAATCATTAACAGTACCAATAGCTTTCATAAAGCATGACTTTACCCCTGATACTTCCTCATAAAGCAAATATTAAAAATAAATAAATAATAGCCCCCCCTATAATAAACAATAAAGAACTATTATAAAAACCACCCTTATAAAGCCCCCTAAATGGATGGAAGGGACACATTAATAAAAGAAATGGGGTAGAATAAAAGCAATAAGCATTTAGGTAAACAAAGGATGTTCTAAAAATATTTATTAGGAAAAGAACAGAAAAGATAGCGTAAATAAACCTAGATGAATGTCAGAGGAGAATCAGCCAATCCCAGAAAGTACCTAATTGCCTTCTCAGCTGAAGTGCACTAGTGCAGTCATAAGAAACAATTAGTAACCACACACAGATACTCATCAAGAGAAGGTTCAAAGTAGGGCACTCAACAAGTATGAATCAGCAAAAAAATGTGGAAGTTGCATCTTTGTTTTACAAGAGCAGATAGAACTCTAATTCATTAGACAAAAAAGTCACACTGACTGGTGTTGAATGACTGAAATATTTATATTTTGATAAATTTTGCTTTCGCTTACGCAAAGATAAACCCATTAAATTCATCTGGAATTTGTATGACAGGTCATGCCAGAAATGGTACAATAACCTCACCAGGTTTTTCACCAGGAAAAGAAGAAAGTCACAACATTCTCTTGTAAAGTTAAAAGTTCTTGTTCAATCACTTTAGATGATTGATATTCTCTTAATCTTAAATACATTGCATAATCAAATATTTATTTTAATTTATTAAGTGAGGAACATTCTCTTTGCTGTGTGCTGTTACATTCAGACATAGCAGAAGGCCTTCCAAAGAAAGGTTGCACTATTATCTGTCTTTCAAATACAACCTGATTAAAACATTCATTATAAACAATAGACTTCGACATGATTCGATGTGAGGATTTCATTAACATCAGCACTAAAATTTTGAGGGAGCATTGGAAGGTCACCAGAAAGAAACCAGATACAAATTTTGTACTTTAGATTTTATTTTTCTTTGGTGTAATAGAGGATGTCTGGCAACCTACGTTGAGGAGAAAAGCTGGAATACAAAGACTTTTGCAAACCAGGAATAAGCTATATTGGCCGGTTTGTGCTGGGAGCTTGTACAGTGCCTGCTTGCATTATGTCTGTCTTTAGCATGTGCTGCTTTTACTACAGAATTTTAAAGCAGGACTTTATCTGCCATTTCATCCAAAGTCCAATGTCTGTTCTTGGAAGAGTGAGCTAACTGATCCTAGAAAGCAGCAGACCACAGGGTTATTGCAGCTTCTGAGTCACAGTTGTTGATCTAGAGGATCAGTTTATAATGTTTCCCACTCACTGCAAACAAAGTCAACAAGGCTTCACAGAAAATTCTCTGAGCAGTGCTTCTGGCCACCAGCATCTTTCTCTGAAGGTGAAAAATCAGTGGCTATGAATGGTTTCCTTGTTCCACTTCTACCTTTTTCTCTCCTTGCTTAACTGTACTGACCTATAGGAATTGTTAACTTAGCTTTCAACCATTTGTTGGACGACCTACAAAAATATTTTGAAAAATGGAAATTAGGTTATAAACTCTGGCTCTTATCACAGTGTGTCAAGCTGGTAATTTATTACAGGATGGAACAAGCAGTATGCTGGAATTTCTCTTTGGAAATAGCTTCAGGGTTTTCAGTCCTGTGTCCAAACTTCAGTTTTATCATTATTGGTTCTCCGGAGAATTTTTCATTTATAATTGAGAAAACTTTCCTTTCCCTCTAACAACAACAACAATAAGAAGAATAAAATGTGTAATTTAATGAAAGGAAACGTGAGATTTATTGCTCAAAGTATTGAAATAGGACTCAAACTCATGAACTCAAACTGTAGGTCTTTATTGATTTGCTGCACTAATTTGTCTGTGGCATTGAGCAAATTAATTTTTATTTTTGTGCCTCAGTTTGCTCATTTGTAAAACAGGAATTCTAAATCTATTTACTTTATGGGAACCTTTTGGAAGCTTTAATTATGAGTTTTAATGGCCCTTAGGTGCATTGGATGGTAGATGTTGTGTAAGTTGCAACACGCTATTGTTCCCATTTGCCTTCTTTGTCATGGGACTTTCACTGTTTTCAAAGTCTTACAAATGTGAATTATCCTTAACAGTAACCAGACCCTTATGTTGGATGCAGTCTGAAGAAATATACTGTGACAGTTGTTTCCAAGAGCTATATTTTATGTCACTGCATAGATTTAGATCTAGAAACCTGGAATAAACCCAGTTTTCTTCATAACAGAATAAGAATAGTGAATACTGTATTTTATTTCTGCAGGTGTGAGCAACTGGCTGTAATAATTTAGCATTCTGTGGCATAGCCATATACTCATAGAAATGGAAGAATGTAATTTATGATATTCAGCTCAAGATAAAGTATCATCTAGATATGTCATTGAGGTAATTTTTACAAAATGGTTTTATGTTAAATATTCTGAAGGCCAAAGCCATTAAATCTGCAATCTTAATTATCTTGTCCAGCACTGGTGTAGATCTTTTCTGAGATCATTAACTAATGTTTATAATGCACTGTTCAACATTATAAACAGTTTTCTTTTTCAAGGGATGACTCATTTTCCCTCCTTTTTCATGAATGAATCATCTTGCAAATCCTATGTATTTGTTCGTCAGGAGACACAGTAAATGGGCATACGGGTGCAGTCAGTTGCCTCTGTAACAGTAGAAAAATCTAGCAATCCTAACAAATCATTTTCATGTGTTGCAGGTGCTGCCTATTAGAAAAAAAAAACAAAAGAAAAAAAAAAAGATGTACTTGGATATTCTTTAATTAAAGTTTCAATTGCTTTAGTCACTTTTATGACTGAATTATACATTCTACTGCAGAGTGTCCTGTGAAGTCAGAAAATATTGATGGCCACTAGGTCAGTGCTACCAATATCTGTACATGCACACCTGTGATACATGAGTGTTGTGTGCTGTTGTAAGTCAAACTTCACAGTTTACAAGGCTCACAGCTTCCTCTTCATCACAGAACACCCTCTTTAAGTAATCCTTTTCTTCTCTTTCTGCTTAATCTTCTTTCTTTCCCTTGTTGAGCCTGTCTTGCTTTGCACATTATGAGCTATTTCAATAGATTGAAATGACCTCAGTGAGAATAAGCTTAAATTGGATAAACACTTCCATAGACAACAACATACTCAATTTTGTGTCCACCTTCTAAAGATGAAATTGATATTGTTACACACCCTTGTTCGTGGATAATGCAGAGACTTAAAATTTCAAGGCCAAAAATAAGCAAGGGGAACACCTTTATGGCAAGTATGCAAATATATTAGTATTACATATAATACCCCTTTATATTTCTAGATATTATATTTCTGGAAATTCATACTGGTGAAAAAAAAAACCCTAAGAGTAAATGGCTTATAATAATTCCTGGTTAGTATAAAAATCATTTTTACATTTGGGGCTTATTAGCACCTAAGTCTTGGTACATCAAGGTAGTTTCCATATTGGTTTTTAATTCATGGAATCATAGAATATCTCAAGTTAAAAGGGACCCATAAGGATCACTGAGTCCAACTCCATGTTCCTCACAGGACCACCTAAAACTAAATCACATGGCTAAGAGTGTCATCCAGATGCTCCTTGAACTCTGACAGTGTTGGTGCTATGACCACTTCCCTGGGGAGCCTGTTCCGCTGATTGATCACCCTCACAATGAAGAACCTTTTCTTAACGTACAGTCTGAACTTCACTGAACTTCACTATGTACAGCTTCATTCCGTTTCCTCGTGTCCTGTCTCTGGTCACCAGTGAGAAGAGATCAGCACTTCCCCCTCTGCTGCACCCCTTGAGGAAGTTGTAGGCTGAGATGAGATCACCCCCCAGCCTTCTCTTCTCCAAGCTGAACAAACCAAGAGACGTCAGCTGCTCCTTTTGCCCTTGAGAGTTTTCACCGTCTTTGCCACCCTCCTCCAGACATGCTGATAGTTTGATGTCCCAGAGGCACCCAAAACTGCACACAGTATTCAAGGTGGGGCTGCACCAGTGCAATGTAGAGTGGGACAGTCACCTCCTTTGAGCTAGCTAGCTATGATGTGCTTGGTGCACACCAGGACACAGTTGGCCATTTTGGCGGCCAGGGCACACTTGTGACTGATATTTAACTTGCCATCAGTCCAGACTCCCAGATCTCTTTCCATGGGGTGGCTGTTCAACCTCTTGTCCCACAGTTTGTATGTATAACCAGGATCACCCTGTCCCAGCGGCAGAATCCAGCACTTGCTCTTGTTAAATTTCATACAGTTGGTGATTGCCCAGCTCTCTAGCCTATCTAGATCTCTCTGTAATGCCTTCCTAGCCTTGAGGGAGTCCCCAGCTCCTCCTAATTTCATAGCATGAAAAAATTTAATGTACATTTGATTCCTGCATCCAGATCATTTATAATATATCATTAAAGATCACTGGCCCAAAAACTGAGCCCTGTGGAACCCCACTGATGCCTGGCCACCAGCCTGATGGAACCCCATTTACTATAACTCTTTGAGCCAAACTGATCAGACAATTGCTCACCCAAACTATTATGGACTTGGCTAGCTGTATGCTGGACATTTTATCCAGAAGGATACTGTAAGAGACAGTATGAAAAGCTTTGCTAAAATCCAAACCCACTACATCTACTGGTTTCCCTTAATCAACTAGATGGGTGACCTTGCTATAAAAAGAATTTAAGTTGGTTAAGCAGGACTTTCCACTTGTGAATCCATGGTGGCTATGGCCAATGACTGCGTTGGGTGCCAAGTGTTTTTCAATATCTCCCAGAATAACTTTCTCCATGATTTTACAAGGCATCAGCCCTCGTTTGGGGTAAAACAGGACCAATTTTGTTCAGGAACTTCACTTCTTAGCTGGGCCTCTTCTAACTACTGAAATTAACAGCATATTGCGCAGACAATGCTCACTCCCTCAGAGTGATAAGACCAATTGTTTATAGCTGATGCCCAGGCATGGTATGCAGAGAGGACCTTGTTTATACTTATTGCTATAACATCCAAGGCCAACTAACTTTGTTATTTGCCCCGTTGGAGGGTTGGAAGCGGAAAAGCATAAAGGGGTTCCACCTGCAGGGAGGACAGGACAGGACAGGTGACCCAAAACTGACCAACAGGGTATTCCATCCCATCTGCCTCATGCTCAGTATAAAAGCTGAGGGATCAAAGGGTCAGCGCTCTCTCTCTCTTCAATGGCCAATGTCTGAGGAGGACTCTGTTTATCTGCCTTTGATCCCAGTCCTGAAGGCAGATACGGAATCCAGTTCCTTTCTGTCACTGAGTCCAGCCTGGGACTGCCCCAGTGCCAGCCGGTGTCGTGATTGTCATCTTGGGAGCCTGATATGGTTTTGTATATATTTCATTATTTCGTTTTATTTTAGTATTAATATTTCATTAAAGTAGTTTAGTTCCTTCTAAACTCATAAGTCTCTTTTTCCCTCCTCTGCCTCTCTCTTTGCAGAGGAATAGAGGGGAGCATCTGTCGGTCCCATCTGCGGTCCACCATATCCCCCGTAGCCGATTTGGCCTAAACCACGACAGATTAATTGGCACCCAACGTGGGGCACGAAGTGAGACTGAGAGGCCTATAGTTGCCAGGCTCTTCTTTCTTACCCTTCTTGAAAATTGGGGCAACATTTGCCAGCTTCCAGTTGACTGGGACCTCTCCAGACTCCCAAGACATTGAAAAATAATGGAGAGAGGTCCTGCGATAACATGGGCCAGCCCTTTCAGTACTCTAGGATGGATCCCATTGGACCCCATAGACTTATGTGCATCCAGCTGGAGCAGCGAGTCTCAAACAAGTTCAGGGTCAGCTGGGAGTTTGTCATCCCTTCAGTCACAGGGCTCTGTGTGTCCCAGTGACCATCACTGGTGTTAAAGACAAATGCTAAGAAGGCATTAAGCATCTCTGCTTTGTCTATTTCCCTATTTGTGAGGTGACTGACCTTATCAAGTAATGGACCAATGTTACGTCTTATTGCCCTTTTGCTGTGAACATATTTAAAAATCGTTGAAAGAATTATTGAAAGGAAATAGGAAACTGGATTACTTTCCATCATTGCTTAACCAATTGGCAGCTGCAAATATTCACGTTAAAGTACTAATTTAATGAATGGATTTAGGGCCTGGATTGTTCTTTCACAAGCCAAAATCCAACCCATAGGAACACCTGACATCCCTATAACCTCTATTGCAGCTACAGTCCAACCCTCAGTTGAGCTGTGTTCATCTCCGTTTTCATAAAGATATTTTGTTTCAGAAATCTGTTTTCAGGTTCTTGTTCTGCAGCAGGTCTAGTGGCAACTGTAAGAAGATTCCTGCTCTGTTGGGGAAGCTGGGGTTGAAACGGGTGTCCTGGGCCATGGTGGGGTCAGGGGAAACCCTTGAGGGGGTCTGGACGTGGACAGTAAGACTCATGAGTACTATCAAGGCCCAGATACTGTGTCTGCTATCAAATTGATGGAAAGCCTCAGGAATGATTTTGAGCAGTTGACACTGTCCCCTGTATTTTCACCAGGCTGGGGAATTAGAGTGGGCCAAGGGCTGCAGGTTGTTCACATGTGGTCAGTCTGTTTAGAAAGCAATACTGTAGTTATATGGATAATAGCTTAAAAACTAGAGTTGTCCCGTGCAAGTTGCATCAGTGCTGGAGAACAAACTCAGGGACATTAATTTATCAGTGCAAATAAAGCACAGCTGTGTTAGGGCTCCTTCAAACTGGTGATGGAAGTGCTCTGTACAGGCAATGGTGCTCATCCAGGTGTTGAAAGCAGTTCAGCTGAAACGCTGTGGAGCCAGCTAACTCTTAACACAAATTTATCAGACTAAAGGACTTGATCTCTCTCCTTCCCTTCTCACTAAAACCATCCAGTGCAGAGTAAATACTTCTGATTTTGTGGTGTTTTAGTGGTCTCACAACAGTGCTCCTTTCCCCACAACTGGACTGGATTGACCCTGCAGTGGAGCTTACCACTTAAAAGTACTGATACGTTGACAGTGTGGATGACATTCATCTGGCTTGATGAATACATCTGCATCCAAAGCAGTCACCTTCAACTTCATTTGTAGTCACTAGAAAGAAATAGAAACTCTTGGATGCAATTCATCTCACAGTAAAGTAATTGTCTAAGATAAGTCATGAGACTAGTGCGCAGTAGATTCTATTTTTTCCCATTTGATATATATAAGAAACAAGTGTGACTAGTTCAGAAGTAGATGCACAATGCAGCTATCTAAACTTTGGTTAGATGGCTTTCATGCTTTTTTTTTTTTTTTTTTTTTTTTTTTTTTTGCTGTTGGCTTATTCGTAAGTCTTTATTTTTAAAAGTAACTCATATTACCTGAGTTCCAAAGCAGATCTGCATTGCTGCAATAAATATAATTGCTATGATAATTATTTGCATTCTCCACTAGAGTTAGAATGCTGTGCAATAATGCAGAGAGAAAGGAGGTCACCAGCTGTCTATGCTTCTGAAAACAGGAAGAATTCACTCACTTCCACGATAAAGGATCTTACAGAGTGTTATGAAACTATAGCGGTAACTGAAATCTATTCTGGGCTGTTTCTCTACACCGGGAGACCATTATCATGATAATTTAACACCTGTATCACTGATTTTTGGTAGTGCAACCTGTAATCAGAGTCTGAAGTGATCCCTGAAGCAGTTATAATTTAGATTACAGTTTAATATACAACAGTACTGGTTCTGAGCATTTGGATCACAGAATGTGGAACACCTCACTAAGCGATGATTACAATAAGTAGGATTTACTCTAAAGGAGGGCAGTATCATAATTCTATAGTCTTGAAATGTAACCAGGCTTGACTGAGATTGTATCTTGAGCAGGATAGCCCATTTTTGGCAACGTGATACCATACGGGATGCTTTCATGAAACATCTTTCTGGTAGTTTTGTTTAGAGTAGGCCCAGTAGGCATGGCTAATTTATCTTCATGCCATGATTTTGAAGGGCAGTCAGTATAACTCAGGAGATAAAGTATTCCTATGAAAAGAAAGTTTTATCAATGAGACACCTCAGATATTACACATGGGGGAAAATTACACAGCCAAGCAGAGCTGTCAACACTCTGCTGTGTACCTTCCACCTCTACTGTCTCACTGATACTGACAAAGTCTGGAGGACAGTAGGCACAACATAGATGCCCATAAAGCTTTCTGTCACAAGAGATAAGGAGTGAGAAGGGACCTAAGCTATTCTCTCTTCTTAGTCCTTTGGAGCTGACTAGGAAAGGAAAATTAAGTCATATCTCCCAAAATGATTATTTGTTTCTGTGCTGACAATGTTACCAGCAATGTAGGTTTTGGTTCTGCTGTAAGGTGAACTGTGCTCCTATTTTAGACAAAACACTGTTTGCTTTTTTGGTTCTTTTCTGCTTTCCTCCTTAGTGAAACTGCTGCCTATGCAAATTTTGCAGGTCCATAAAGCCCTGCAACTGGCTAGAGGGACTGACAGCTGAACTATGAGTTAGGTTCGGGTAAAAAAAAAAAATCTTGGTCATTGCACTTATTCATTCTGATAGGTTCCAGGTCAACCATCATGTAGCATTTCTACCACAAGATAATAAAAAAGGAAAGGTAAACAGATTTTTTTTTGTTGTTGTTGTTTTGTTTTGTTGTTTTGCTTTTTTTTTTTTTTCTGGACAGAACCAAACACTTGAAATGGAAATGCTGTGTGAAATCTGATTTCTTTGGACCTTCCTGCTTGACTTCTGAACAGCTTAGGTAAAAATAAGGAGTGTAGCCGCATTTATGTTGGCCTGGTACTCAGATCCCCAGGGTGAAGGTTTCAAGCATCATTGTCATTGTTCAAAGGTGGTTCTGCCACACTGCAGATCCTTCAGCACATCTGATGCATGACTCCTGTTGAAATAAAGGACGTTCAGATGCCTAAATAATCAGAAGGTTCTTAATTACTTGTCTTAGGCCTCTTCCATTGCTCATTGAAGTCAGAAGAAATTTGCCACTAAAATTTAATAAAGGTTCAGATACATTCTCCATGAGGAAGTTCTAAACTTGCCTGGCTGGACGAAGGCACAAGTATTAGTATGGAGAGGGGCCCTTTAGGCCTCAGTTACGGCTAAGGCATTTCACCATCTAAAATTTCTTTCCACAAAATTTCTGTTCACCTACGACTGTAGGCAAGCTAAAGTGTCTTATTGTCTAGCTTTCTAGTGATAACACTCACTGAAGGCTCAAGTTTGTGCTAAAGCTGTGGGGAACCAACTAGCCACATTCTGACATTACTGAGTCATTCTGACCTGAAGTTCATACTGCAGTTCTGAGGCAAGTTTCATGTTAATTATTTTGGTTCCAACAGAGACTGCAGTGATTGATACAGTGAAAGAAAAGACTGCCTGCCTTACCAGGCTTCACACAAAATCTCTCAAGAAGGAGGGATGTTGAGTGTTTGTGATATGAGTGTCCCATGATTAAATCTATCTGGCTAAAAAGAGATAAAACTGACTTAAAAGCTTGATACCTTCATTGACTGAGAGTTTCAAGGAAGCTGTGTTGAAATCATAAACATAATTGATGCAGAGGAATGTCCTAAGCACCTTTAAACACTGGGTCACTGGATGTGGAGCTAGTGCTGTTTTCAGACCATATCCATTCAATCAGCCTAGCAAGCTCCTCTGGACTGTGTCAGTCCAACTGTGGTCTAAGCACTCAATGTTTTTCACTACATTAGAAGTCTAGTAATAGAAGTTCTTACTGACAATTAGGCAATTTAGGCACCTCCAAAATTAGGTGTTAGCAGATAAGAGGTTTGTAAATTATCAACAGTCTGAACTAAGATCCCTAAAGTCCTGCAGTTTGTGGATCTGGCAACTTACATGCCCAAGTCCCATAGATTTTTGTGCTTAGCTCTCATTTCAAATGAGAACAAACAGAAGCAACAATGGTTTCATAAAGATTTTGCTATTGTGCATTATGAGATATTAGTGTATTGCCCAATTAGGAAAAGCACTCCTTTGTAATTTCTACAGCTTGAACCCATCTCTAATGGATGCAGGAAAGACCTGTTTTGTATATCGTATTATCAATAAAGTAGTAGCAAGTAACCCAATTTTATTTTATTTTTCAGACTTTTCCAAATCAATCCCAAAATAAGTATTTTGGAATTTGAAATTACCTCAGCAAAGCTTGATGTGGTAATAGTGGCTCACATTTGTGCTAGTTATTCCCTAACCGGGCCCTTAGCCATATTATTTGCATTTTTTCTTTGCTCACAACTATCCTTCTTATGTTCTCGTCAAAGCTATTACACTTGCTGTTGCAAAGAAAGGAGGCTATCTGTATTCCCAACATTCTGGGACAGAATAAAAGAGCAAACACTTCTGCACAAAGCTCCTTTGAGCTATTTAATATACTTTCTGACAAAAGGAAAGATGACACTGAACACTCAACAAAGAAGGAAAATTATTTCTTAAAACATAAAATACAAATGATAATTCAATCATTGGGAAAAATTCTATTACATTCAGGAAAATTCCATTATGCCTTCTTCATTACAGATTGAGAACTAGCCACTGTTGTAATGGGGTGCAAAAGTTATATTCGATTTTGGTTTTGGTTTTTGTTTGCCTACTGACAAAGAAGTCTGCTTAAAACTGTAGATGCAAACTTCCCTTCTTCATTCTATTTTATTAACAATAATTAGAAAAAGCCCTTGGCTCAGGAATAATTTGGAAATTTTCAGTGGGAACAAAACAGAATAAAGCTGTTATACCTATTCTACCAAAAACTTGCATCCTCCTTTAGTTTTTATATATTTTAACAATCCATTACTTCCTATTAATAAAGATGATACCATATTGAAAGAGAGTAAGTTAAAACAATGAGTGACAACTAACAAAAACCTGGAGTGTCTGGCTTTTTATATACTTCAAATACTAATGTTTCTAAATGCAGCCACATTTGGTGCCATTTGTTGGGAAAAAAAATGTAGTTGCAGGTTTTAGTCAACTGGAAGTCTGAGGATGGACAATTTGGATTCATGAGAGCAATATAGAGACCAGGCAGATCACACAATGGCATATTCCAATAGGTAAGCTTAGATGTAGCCTTAATTTTGCAGGTATGTGACAGAGTTATAAGAGACAAAGCTGAAATATTCTACCAACATTTTTGTGTTGACCACATAGAGATTCAAAGCAAATATATGGACAGTCTCAGTTATCAATTCCTTACCACATCCCCTAACAGAATTAATAAGAAGCATTATCGGCACCGCTATTAAAAAAAAATAAGAAAAAAAATAATCATCTCTCAACAGAAGTGCAACCTCAATGGTCACAAACTACACAGATTATCTTGCACACACATAGACTGAATTATATGAAAGGTTTTTCTCCTGACAAATACTACTACATGAATAGGTGACTCCTGACCTTCACCTCTGTTAATTTGAATCTGTCCTTTCATAGAAACAGGAGAAAAGGAAAACCGGAGAGTGGGGAACTCTATTGTGTGATGTTATACTTCAACATCTTATTGAGTGGAAATCTAATTTGGGAGACACATGACATAGTTTCAAAATGCTTTCATCCAGATAAATTCTTGTTTGGTGAGGGGAGAGTGCCACTGAAAATAAAATAGACCACACTTGTTGCAGACTGAGTGGAATAGAAGATTGCCTTTGCTAGCATTACTTTTTTATTAGCTAGAAGCAGAGACAGAATTCTCTGTAATAGACTATTCCCTGTAACATTTAGATGCACATTAATATGGCCTTATATTGAATTGCAGGAAATAGCACAAGTAAAAGTGATCAGTTCTCACTCATATGACAGCTGTGTCTTCTATGTATTGGTGATTGTGGCACTTACGCACCGTTACACCCTCCTGTTGTAAAATTTCTAAGAAACACTTCTGATCTTCCAGTGCAGAACAATTCTATCTTGAGTTACTTTTGCAGACACAGCACTTGGTATGTGACTATAGTACACCGGCTAAAACTTTATTCCAATGAGTGTCCTTAGCTTTGCAATAGTTGTGCAACCCACTCACCTAGCACAACATTTGTTTAACTAATGTATACTGTGAGTCAGCGGTAAATGTAGTTAAAATGTTTACAGTGGGTGACCAGGTCATGAGAATTTTCTTTATCGAGGGAATTTAGAGCCAGAATTGCAGATGAGATGGAGCTGAGAGTATGGGACTAGAAGAAGGGAAAGCGTGAGTCTGTGAAAGGGACTGAATAGCAGGAAAGATGAAATGTTGAAGGAGAAGATATCTGTAAGCTTCATCATCCCCTGCTTTTGGGGATTTCAGAGCTTGTCTATATTGAGAAAGAGGTCCCTCCTTCTGCTCTTCCATGCAATCTGATATCCAGGGAATTTGTTGCATCCTCCTTGTTTTGCATGTCTTCAGGGTATCATGCATGTTTGCTGAGGCACTCAGTCCTCCTTACATAAATTGGAATACTTGTGTCTCAGAAAGCAAGACTTGTAAGATGAGGTAGGTTACCATTTCAGTCCACACAACAGGTTCCCCTAGCTTAACTAGGGAGAGACAGACATGGATGAAACAGTTTTCCTATGTTCTGTCTTCAGTACTGGGAAGCTTCCAGTCAGAATTCATTGCCTGCTTGGATTGTCTTGATTTAGTATTCTTCACAGGGGTTTGGCTCCATTCAGTGGTCCACATCTGGCTTAATTCAAAGACTTCTAGGTTGTTTTTTTTTTTTTAAGATATAAGTCCAAGCTGCTTTTTCTTTGCGTTATTCTTGAAATAATACAAAGTATAATATATTTATCTCATTTGACAAACAGAAACTATTGTTTTAAGTTTTTTTGAGGTACAGAGTGTGAGAAAAAGAAAAAATGGTTATACATACCTGAGTTCCCAAAACTTGAGAACTGGAGGGTTTATCATATTCAAGGGAGAGTTAAGAAACATTTTGTTCCTCTGATTTTTTTTTTCCGCCTGAATGCAAGCCCTGAGATAAATACATGTCCTGCTTAGTCTAGTGTCAACAGAAACTTAATCTCCTCACACTCCCCTCTCCTTCTTCCCCAACCTACATGAACTAGAGCATTTTCTGTAGAAACTTTGTGTGTGAAATTCAGGTTTGATTAAGAAAGTTATGCTTAAGTGTAGATGTAGATGTTTGCACTAGCGACCTAAGCCATCATTGTGGTAGATGAAGACCCAGAATGGGACTTGCTTGTCCAAACATAGACACTTAGTTCTTCTGAGGTACACTAGGGTTATCTGAGACATCCTGAATGGGCTAGTGGAGATGACATATGACCTTAGAAAGACACATTCTTCCATACCTAGTTGGCAGTGTGTCTGAATCTTACCCTTGTGACTGTTTAGATGACTCATTCTCTTGACTTCATTAATTGTATTGAGCAAGAGAAAGTGTCTTAACCTTGAAATGAATGACACCTTCAAACTCTTGATTTAGTAGCCCAGACTACATAACAAGTACCATCTGAGAGGATATACTGGAGACTTACGACCTTCTGGAGAAACACTTGGAGGCCAGACAGTATACCTTATGTATTCTTAAGGGGCATACGTCAGGATGACTAACTGGATACATTTTTGCAAAGTTAAGGATTAAACTTCCCTGCAGTATCTTGTCACCTCTTAGAACATTCCAAAATTACTTTGAAAAATAATGCTAAAATGGGGAGAAAAGCAGCATAGCTTCAGCTCATCTTCTTCAAACTATGTCCCAACATACCCTCAACATATGTATGTACACTCTGCTCTTGCACTGAACAAGGGTTACTAGTGCTTGTGCAAAATACACATTTGGATAACAAAGATAATGAAAAGGCATATCTGATAATGTTTGCAAGCTCAGACCTGGTTTGACAACTAGTTCATTCAGTTTGTTCATTCATGAACAATGCTGTCACCCATCACTAAACCTACAGCCACATTTGTCTCTCTCAAAATCATTACTCTTGTCCGTAGCAAGATCTACAATTTCCTCCCCTATTCTTTCATTACTGAACTGCATATCATTCCAAGAATACAGATTTCAAATGGAAATATGGGAGAAAGGCAAAAGATCTTTTCCATGCTCTGGGACTCTGTCTTTTAACTCTTGAATACAGTTAAGCTATTTACAGTTAATTTACTACAGAGCTGACTTTGGCCTCTTGAAGAAGCTGCTTGGTATGGTGCCATGGGATGAAGCGTTGGAGGGAAGAGGGGCCCAAGAAAGTTGGCCAATAATCAAGAACCGCCTCCTCCAAGCTCAGGAGCAATGCATCCCTACAAAAAGGAAGGCAGGCAGAAAAGCCAGGAGGCCTGCGTGGATGAACAAGGAGGTCCTGGACATGACCAAAAGAAAAAAGGAGGTGAATAGGGAGTGGAAACAGGGGTGGGTAGTCTGGGAGGAATACAGAGGAATCGTTCGAGCAGCCAGGGATCTAGTCAGAGAAGCTAAAGCCCAGATAGATCTAAAACTGGCCAGGGACACTAAGACAAACAAAAAATCCTTCATTAAGTATGTCAGGAAGAAAAGAAGGACTATGGAAAATGTAGGCCCTCTCCAGAAGGAAATGCAAGAACTGGTTACCTAGGACAGAGACAGAGCCGAGGTCCTCAACAAATTTTTTGCCTCAGTCTTCACTGGCAAGGACTGCAGCCGCACTGCCCATGACACAGAATGTAAAGGCGAGGATTGGGAAAGTGAAGAACCGCCCACTGTAGGTGAGGATCAAGTTCGAGACCACCTGAGGAACCTGAAAGCGTACAAGTCCATGGGACCTGATGACATACATCCACGAGTCCTGAGGGAACTGGCAGATGAAGTCGCTAAACCACTGGCCATCATATTTGAGAAGTCGTGGCGTTCTGGTGAGGTTCCTGCTG
>NW_009648241.1:900249-937173 GCF_000708025.1 Charadrius vociferus | reverse complement strand
ATCTGGGTCGGGGCAATCCCAAGCACAAATACAGGCTCAGTGGGGAATGGCTGGAGAGCAGCCCTGAGGAGAAGGACCTGGGAGTGCTGATTGACCAGAAGCTCAGCATGAATCAGCAATGTGCAATCGCAGCCCAGAAGGCCAGCCAGATCCTGGGCTGCATCAAAAGAAGTGTGGCCAGCAAGTCAAAGGAGGTGATTCTGCCCCTCTACTTCCCTCTTGTGAGACCCCCCCTGGAATATTGCATCCAGGTCTGGAATCCTCAACATAAGAAAGACATGGACCTGCTGGAGCATGTCCAGAGGAGAGCCACAAGGATGATCCGAGGGCTGGAGCACCTCTCCTATGAGGAGAGGCTGAGAGAATTGGGGCTGTTCAGCCTCAAGAAGAGAAGGTTCCAGGGAGATCTTATTGTGGCCTTCCAGTACCTAACGGGGGCCTACAGGAGAGCTGGGGAAGGACCTTTTACTAGGGCATGTAGTGAGAGGACAAGGGGGAATGTCTATAAACTGGAAGAGGGCAGGTTTAGATTAAACATTAGGCAGAAGTTTTTCACTTTGAAGGTGGTGAGACACTGGAACAGGTTGCCAGAGAGGTTGTGGAGGCCCCATCCCTGGAGATGTTCAAGGCCAGGCTGGATGTGGCCTTTGGCAACCTGGTCTAGTGGGAGGTGTCCCTGCCCATGGCAGGGGGGTTGGAACTCAATGATCTTCAAGGTCCTTTCCAATCTAAACCATTCTATGATTCCATGATTCTGTGATTCTACTACTCCAGGAGACAGAGGTAAGGTGATCTGAGTATATACTGAAGCTTCTCTCTTTTCTATTTTCAGAGGTACTAGTATTTCTGAATCCACATTCATAGTACAAATTCATGCCAGTGAAGTTATGTCTAAATGATATTGTATTTATTTGTAACATTTTAAGTACCTTACCCAACCTAGAGACTACAGAATTATTTCGTCATTGTCTTTTTCAACTTGATGACTAAGCTTTTTTTTTTTTTCTTTTCTTTTTATTTTGTAGAATGAATAGTTGGCATTTCTGAAGGTAATGCGATTTTAGTTCTTGCAGCAGTGAGTCCCACAGCTGAAGCATAATAATTGAGACAGTTAATTCTGCTGTACTCATGAACAACCCTCTTTTGGCTAACACGGGAGGCTAATACTCCATTTTCCATAGGAATGCATCTGTCACAACAGACCAAGTCAAGAAAATTACTGCAATATTTGAAATAGTGATCCAAGACTGTCTTCAACAAGGCAGAACAACTGAATGTGAGACAACATTTACTTAATGACCTGAAAAGATAGTAATTTTAAACTGCATTACTGTAAAATTTTACTTAGAAATCTCATAAATATTTCAATTGTTTTAAGTATAAGGACCAGGGCACTAATATCAAATGCCAGAACCACAGTAGTGCAAACTCAGCAGTTACTCCAAGCTACAAGTTACATTTTTTAAAATAAGTGTTCTCTCCATACTTATAGTTAATACTGAACCAGAAAGCATAAAATAAGTGTTTTAAATAATCTCCCTATTGAAAATCAATAATTTGTTCACTTATTATAAGCACAGTATGTGACATAAAAATAGAATAAAATTTGCATTACATTTTCTTCAAGGACTCTTTAAGGAGTCACAAACAGTGCAGAACCATTTTCTACCCTACATCTTTTGTGAACAACATGAAAGCTGTAAGTCTTTCAAAACCATGTCTATATGCCAACTGCATACATTTTGTATTTATTTTTACTGTGACATTGTAGGAAACAGCGGTGTGGTGGGCAATAAGTGCAGTATGTGGAAATAAGCAAGTAGAAGGTCTGTAACTGAGGAGATTAAACCGTAATTGCTACTTTTATCTTTTTCATTCTTTAATATAATATTTTGATCCTATTTAATGTTCTACAAAAGGGGTTATATAGGATTATTGTCAGCCTTTGAAAAGCCCGCTTAAGGCCTATAATTAAGAAGATGGAGGGGAGGCCACCACTGAAAGAATGACTTCCTTTTTATTTTAGTTTTTTGATTGTATTTAAACTTTTCAAATGCTGGATGCTATTTTGACTAGCACTACAAATTATATACAGCTTGTTTTTGCTCAAAAGGAATTAATTAAAAAGTTTGGATTCATTTTGGTTTAGAAGTTTTGTAATCAAACAGATGTTAATGAAAAAACAAATTATTTCTTTTATCAAATGACAGAAGTAGCTTCAATTAATTTTGGACTAATTTGGGAAAAGTGTATTTTACAAAAGGACCTTTCAATACTTAAAAATCCTTTCAATACTTAAAGGGGGCTTATAAGAAAGATGGGGACAGACTTTTTATTGTGGCCATGCACAAATACAGGCTGGGTGGAGAATGGATTGAGAGTAGCCATGAGGAGAAGGACTTGGGGGTGTTGGTTGACGTGAAACTCAACATGAGTTGGCAATGTGCACTCACAGCCCATAAAGCCAACTGTATCTTGGGCTGCATCAAAAGAAGTGTGGCCAGCAAGTCAAAGGAGGTGATTTTGCCCCTCTCCTTCACTCTTGTGAGACTCCACCTGGAATATTGCATCCAGGTCTGGAACCTTCAACATAAGAAGGACATGGGCCTGTTGGAACGGGTCCAGAGGAGGCCCACAAAGATGATCAGAGGGCTGGAGCATCTCTCCTATTAAGACAGTCTGAGATAGTCAGGGTGTTCAACCTGGAGAAACAAAGACTCTGGGAAGACTTTATAGCAGCATTTCAGTATCTGAAGGGTGCCTACAAGGAGGCTGGAGAGGGATTTTTTACAAGGGCTTGTAGTGATAGGGTGAGGGGTTATGGCTTCAAACTGGAAGAGGGTAGGTTTAGAATAGATATTAGGAAGAATTTTTTCACAATGAGGGTGGTGAGGCACTGGAGCAGGTTGCCCAGAGAAGATGTGGAGGCCCCATCCCTTGAGGTGTTCAAGGCCAGGCTGGATGCGGCTTTGAGCAACCTGGTCTAGTGGGAGGTGTCTGCCCCTAGCAGGGGGGTTGGAACAAGATAATCTTTAAGGTCCCTTCTAACCTAAAACATTCTATGATTTCTTTTGTTGGACAAGGAGTAGTGGTTTTAAACTAAAAGAAGGGAGATTCAGACCAGACAAAAGGAAGAAATTTTTTACAGTGAGGATGGTGAAACGCTGGAATAGGTTGCCCAGAGACATGGTAGTTGTGCCATCCCTGGAAACATTAGAGGTCAGGTTGGACGGGGGTCTGAGCAAGCTGATCTAACTGAAGACATCCCTACTTGTTGCAGGGGGGTTTGGACCAGATCACCTTTAAACGTCCCTTCCAACTCAAACTATTCTTTGATTCTATGACTGTATTACAAAAAAGTTTTGTTCCTCCAGTACTTCTTTTCTACACTCCACTGCTAAAATAGGGCTGGACTTCTACGAACCTGGTTATAGGGAGCTGTCATCTTCCGACTGGAAAACCATATTACTGGATTAACAAGGCATTGTCTTCTAGTTAATAAACAGAGGCTTTCAGCAATGGTTTCCATACAGAGACCTTTTGTTGCATCAAAGGAAAATGTCACTTGTATCAATTTAAGGACCAATTTTATTCTCAGGTTAACTTTAATACCATGAATGGAACAGTGAATTTTGCAAAATATTTCTCTGCTTCATAGCTTTTTCCAGTTTTCTGGTGTATAATTTAAAAAGTTAGTGACTTGTTCTTTTTTAAAACAAATTTTCACCCTCATTATCCACTGTCTTAGATTTTGGTTGATCATGCACAGTCTGCTCACAGTTTATAACCAACCAAACTATGAAAGTATTTTTCACCCACTTTTCAGATATGTAAATGACCTTAGATAGCAAAAGGCAAAGGAAAACTAGATCTCACTGTGAAATATCCTTCCCTTTAAGGAGAGAAAAAAATGGATATGTGGTCCATGCAAAAAAAAAAAAAAACAACCCAAAACCAAACAAAACTGACCCCCTCAAAACATAAACCAACCAAAAAAAAAGGTGAAGAATAACTCTACCTCACTGTTTCACATGAAGACTTACATGAGTAGAATGAAAATGCCAATTAGTTTTTATTGATTTTTTTTCCATTCTCTGAAAGAAAACATTCACTTTGACAAAATTACTAGTGTCTACTCCAACATGACAAGATTTTTTTATGTGCTGTTTCTGTATACTGTGGGACTTCAGGCTGTTGGGTAAGTGATTCATTTTCCTAACTTCCATCTCACTGAAAATAATTCTATATTGACAGAAACCCATGGAATTTGTCCTTTACAGCAGTCTTCTGTAAGAATTGTTAGAGACAATAACATCTGTAATGGCTCTTGCTCTGGCTATGAGGAGGAACCATATAATCATTTTATGTTTGTTGACTTTTGCCTGCAGTAATATAGATTTCAGAAAGTTTCAGAGGTGACTAGAGATTTGGGAACCCTGAGTAAAAAGTAAACAATTAGGAACTCCATATGAGGCATCTATGGAGAGACTGAACATTGAGACTTCAACAGTTCTTTTAAAATCAGATTGTATTTAAGGAGTTTGTGTTGACAACCTATAGTGAATTCACACTTTGCTAATTAGCAATACCTTTGTGAAAACTGTGCAATCCTCCACCTCCCCATGACGGGAGGAAAAAGGAAAGGCATAACAGCGTCTCATCTTGAATCAACTCAGTGTTTTACTAGTCAATCTGTCCAGAACCAAAGAACATCAAATGTAATCCCCAGACACGTGGATTGTATTAGGGATGGAATAAGAAGCCTTAACTCTGTAGTTCCTGGCTTTTGTTGGATTATTTTTACACAGCTTTTGTATTTAGGGAGGATTATGGCACACATGGTCAATAAGATCACACAGTCTTTTTAGACCCCTATAATACTTCAAGGTGCAATGAAATGAGTTAAATATGGAGAGAAAAGCCAGAAAAGTCTCATGGCTTTTGGAGTTTTAAAGGAAAACTTGTTGCACATTTTAACAAGGTTCTTTCCATAATTTTTAACATCAACAGGGAAAAAAATGTAGAAGACAATAAAGAAGACCTCAAACTGAAAGGACCTGGTTTGATTACGGTGACAATTATTCTACATTTCATCCATGGTGACCATAGGAGGCCCTTTAGAGCTATTATGATTTTGGTTGAAGTGCATGGGACACTACTACTTAATTTTCATGTGATCTTAATATAACTGTTATGATTCCTCCATCAAAAGCATAATCATACATTCTACGGTTGTCATAGTGTATTGTGCCAATAAATACTACTAAGAAAATTCTTCATGCACAGCTCATTGACATAATAGACTATAATGTTTTTTTTAGTGCTGCTATGGTCTACTGTATCAATGCCTACTGAGGGAGACTTTAAAGCACTCATCCAGGCACAGAGGGTAACTATACATAATAAAAATCTTTTTGAAATTTTTTGGAAATAAGCAATTATTCTGCACTGCACTATTCATTTTATTTATAAGCGCCAATATCATTAGCATACACAAGGGACAGATATGGTATTCAAATTTTCCCTTAAAGCTTGAACTAACTTAACTTTCACAGGCTTCAAGAACCTTCAAGAAAGTATTTTTTCGTGTTGTCTTTCATTTTTCCTAACGTCAAAGTGCAAAAAAAAACCACACAAAGGAAAACCTTAGCTGTGTCTCATTTAATGATCTCATGCTTCTCTATGATTTTGTAAGAAAAGGTCGTAGTTGCTTCATCTTCCTATCTGAAATCTACGCCTCTAATCTGAAACTCTTGTTTAATGTTTTTCGTTATGAAACGGACAGAGAGAAGTACCTTCAGAGAACAATTTGGAAGAACATTCATAAACTAGTGGGATGAATGACTCACTGAAGAATTTAGCCTAGCTTTCTAGCAAATACATACCACATAAAATATAACCCAGTCTTTAAGTAGAAAATATAGACTCTATATTTTCAGAATTTCAACTAATTTAGATGAAAAGGAATTAGTTTAGGACAACAGAAAGGACCTTTCACACTAAATAGCATGCAGTGCTGAATAATGACTGCTTTCTGATATGAATACCAAGCAATTCAATAGGGAGTTCACGAAACCATGCAGCTGTCACTAACACATTAACTTTGCTAGAAGGCTGTGAGAAAAGTTTAACCACCCTCCAAAGATGCACTAAAGTACCCTCTATATCCTCAGAAAAAAACCAACCAACCAACCAAACAAACAAACAAAACTCTTTTTTTATAGAATATGGGGGGAGGTTGACCTTGGCCAGTTGGCAGGTGATCACCAAGCCCCTCCATTAATAGGACAGGGGAAGAAAATACGATGAAAAGGTCATAAGTTGAGATAAGGATGGGGAGGTCACTCAGAAATTCATTATGGGCAAACCAGACTCAGCTTGGGGAAATTAATTTAATTTATTACTAATTAAACAGAGTAGGATAATAAAAATCATAGAATCATAGAATTGTCTAGGTTCGAAGGGACCTTTAAGATCATCAAGTCTAACCATCAGTGTAACACTGCCAAAAACACCACTAAACCATGCCCCTAAGCACCACATCTACCCATCTTTTAATACTTCCAGGGATGGTGATTCAATCACTTTCCTGGGAAGACTGTTTCAATGTTGGACAATGCTTTCTGTGAAGAAATTTTTCCTATTATTCAGTCTAAACCTACGCTGGTGTAACTTGAGGCCATTTCCTGTTGTCCTATCACTTGCTACTTGGAAGAAGAGACTGACCTCCACCTCGCTACAATCTCCTTTCAGGTAGCTGTAGAGAGCAATCAGCCCTCCCCTCAGCCTCCTTTTCTCAGGACTGAACAACCCCAGTTGCCTCAGCTGCTCCTGATAAGACTTGTTCTCCAGACCGCTCACCAGCTTTGTAGCACTTCTCTGGACATACTCCAGAACCTCAATGTATTTTTTGTAGTGAGGGGCCCAAAACGGAACACAGTATTCGAGGTGGGGCCTTACCAGTGCCAAGTACAAGGGGACAACCACTTCCCTAGTCCTGCTCACCACACTATTCCTGATACAAGCCAGGATGCTATTGGCCTTCTTCACAAACCTGGGCACAGTCCTGGCCCATATTCAGCTGGCTGTCAACCAGCACCCCCAGGTCCTTTGCTGCTGGGCAGCTTTGCAGCTACTCTGCCCCAAGCCTGCAGCACTGCTGTGACCCAAGTGCAGAAATAAGAACAAATCCAAAAACACCTTCTGCCCCACTTCTCCTTTCTTCTCAGGTTCAGCTTCACTCCCGACTCTTTTACCTCCTCCCTCTGAGCAGTGCAGGCAGATTGTAAATAGGGATTGTTGTCAGTGTATAATGTTTTTTCCCTGCCACTCCTTCCTCCTTACATTCCTCCCCTGCTCCAGCTTTGGATCCCTCCCACAGGACACAGTACTTCACAAACTTCTCGAACATGGTTCCTTCCTACAGGCTGCAATTCTTTCAGAACTGGTCCAACATGGGTTCTTTCCATGCTGGTGTAGTCCCACAGGCAAAAATTCCTGCCAGGAGCCTGCTCCGGTGTGGGGTCTCCACAGGCTGCACCTTCCTTCAGGACACATCCACCTGCTCTGGTGTAAGGGTCCTCCATGGGCTGCAGTGTGGATATCTGCTCCAATGTGGTCCTCCATGTGCTGCAGAGGGACAACCTACTTCACCATAATCATCTTCATGCGCTGCAGGGGAATCTCTGTTCTGGCACTTGGAGCACCTCCTGCCCCTCCATCATCACTGACTTTGGTGTCCGCACAGTTGTTTCTCTCTCACTGTCTCACTCCTTTCCCAGCTCCTGTTGCAGAGCATTTTTTACCCTTTGCTGAATACATTGTCACTGAGGTGCTACCAACATTGCCAACTGGCTCAGCTTTGGCTAGCTTTGGGTACATCTTGGAGCAAGGGGAAACTGGCTCTGCCCAGCAGAGGGGAAGTTCTGGTGTCTTACAGAAGCCACCCCTACAGCACCTTTCACCCCCACCCCCATGCTACCAAAACCTTGCCATGTAAATCCAATATAAATATAAAACAGAGTTTTTAAACAAACAAACAAAAAAAAAATCCCTTATCTTTTTTTGTTTCCTTTTCCTTTTTCCTTTTCCTTTTCTCTTTTGCCTTTTTTTCCCATCTCCTCTTCCTTCTCCTTCTCCTTCTCCTTCTCCTTCTCCTTCTCCTTCTCCTTCTCCTTCTCCTTCTCCTTCCCTCATCCTCATTTTCCTTTCCTGTTTTTAACCCCAAACAACTCACATGCAGTCAATGGTGACATAATATTGCTTAATTATGACAAGACTAAAAAATCAGTTACGTTTTTTTTTTTTAAGTTGTCTGTGCAATTTACTCAGGCTGTTTCTGAATTTCTGTAGGGTTCTGGCCTGCATGATACCAACTAAAAGTTTGGAACTTGACAATTAGTAGCCACAGACATTGGTGTGATGTATCTCTGAAACTGTCCCCTCTAGTAAAATTCGAGTCCATAAGCATTCACCAAAGGTAAATGAAAAAGGGATGCAAACTTTGCCAAAGTAATAGTACAAGTTGAAACAATTATTAGTAGGAAATGCTTACTTTATTTGTGATGAACTGAGAAATTTCTCTCCTAGGCCTAATGCCTAACATGTCCAAACCTAAAAAAAGGACCTGTAAGAAAAACGTGGACAGCTTCTTAACTCCTTTGTTACAAACAGAGGCCCTGATGAATGCAAAATAATTCAACACACATTTCTATGGCCCACTTTGGAGCAAAGGTCAAGCATTAGATTGATTTACGATTAACTGAGCTATGCGATCATTCAGAATAGTGTTACCTGTACTCAGGTTCTCTAGTTACTCTTAAATAATTTGAAGGTGTCTAACAGACATTAATAACATAAAAGTGAACGAAATGTAAGACTAGAAAATACGGAGGATGTAACATAAGTAACAACAATCCCTCCTATTTTTGAAACTCCTGAAGATATGCCTTTCATCTTCTTTACTGAGAACATGCTCTGGTCATGGAATGCTTTGTCATAGTTTCCAATCACAGCTTCTCAGATTTTAGCCTTTGTTTTTATTGGTAAATCCCTGCATCATTCTAGATCTTATTCTTCTTGGAAAAATTTAGTGATGATGTTGACCTCTTTTCTATACTGATTTGTGTGTCTAAATAAAGCTTGAAGAGTGGGATTCCTTTCATCTATGTTTAGTATGAAATAGTAATCTTTGGTTCCAATTACGGTCAGAGGGAACACACTGCCACTTTTAGGGCAAGATTCAGCTGACCTCTTTTAATATATGTGTTAAAATCATACTCAAAGTATTTATTTGTTTCTATTGATTACAAAAGAAGTCTACTACATCATTACATTGGAATTGGATGTCTCTGCTGTTAGGCTGGTGACATGATTCCCTACTGCAAGAATTTCCCTGAGTTTGGCTAATATCTCCACACATGATTTGTAAACTATCTCATATGGAGATACAGGATATAAATTGTGCGTGTCAACACCTGAACCTGTCCTCTTAGGCACTTGCTGAGTGGATCTGCTCTGTGAACTGCATTTTTGGATGAGACGTGAACTTGTATTGGGCCTCTTTCACTTCTTGTTCCTTGGTTTCTGTGAAAGGGAGCTGACATATGTAGACTGGGACCTATGAGTGCACAGTAATGCAGATGACTGCTCACTACAAACGCAACTAAGGAGAATGTCATATGAAGAATTCAGACCCTGATGTACTTCTCAGTTTCCTCAGAACGTGGCAGTATTTATACCATATGTTTGTGTTTGCTGCAGAACATTTCATGTGAGAGAGGAGAAAGAGTACTTAAATTAGGTCCACGTTTCCCAACAGAAAAGGTTTTTCTACCAATGACTTTCTATTAGCGATGTAGCTTCAGTCCGCTAGTGAAGTCTTCTTTAGTGAAATAGCGATTTCCACTGTTGCAGTATTGAGTCCATTAGAAACCAAAGTAAAGCTGTATGGTTGCAGATTGTGTTTTGAACCAAGTAAATATACTGTACATTGGTGCAACCATGCCTATAAAAAAAATCCATAATGTCGTCAAGCCTTTTGACAATATTCTTTTCTCGACCATTTACCCTATAATAAAGATAGCATTCTAAACAAGCCCTTTGGCTCAATAACCATACTCACAAGAAGTAGTGATAGTTGTGTACTTGAATCAATATTCCAGCTTTTGTGCAAGGTTAGATATACGGATTGTCTTCATGCGCAATATGTTATTTTAGATCCAGTAAAATGTACAGCAATCAGCATATAAATGCACAGCATACAAAAGATCCAGACTAGTTCAGAGTCTAGGAAAAAAGTTCTAGCTAGTCAAACTAAAGTTTAAAATAGAAATATACTTTTTGAAATGCCTTTTTCTGTCAAATGAATCTAAAGGAGAATAACAACCATTTATAAATATGTAATATAAGTATGTAATATATAGTCAATCATATTTGTTATGTGTGGTAAGTCATGACTCATAACAGATGATGTGTAGTATACTGCATGTAGTAGTATGATAATATTTTAATAATATATTTTACTATAATTTGTATTATATATATTACATTCCATTTACTTCATAATATTTATTAGATACCATTTCTTTGGAAATGTCAGTTAGCTGATAGCATAAGCAGTATTTTTGTTATGGAGTGTTTTGTTACGTACAAAACACTAGTCACTATTTCTGAGTGATTAAATGAACATATTGAAGATTAATAATAGCTGCCCAAGTGTTAAGTCCCCCTATTTAACCCATAAACCAAACAAATCTTCAGTAAATTCAACGAAAACATCAAACCAAAGCATTGACCAAAGGCCTAACCACATAACTGCTGTATACAGCACACTGAAGCAACACAGAGGTTGATCAGAGTTTACCAGCTGAACTCCAGAGAGTGAAATGCAAAGGCATCATCTGGAAACTACTACAACTGAGAAGTAGGATTCATTCACTGAGGCTAAGCTCTGTGCTGATATGTTTAACTATTACAGTTCCCAAATTATTTAAAAGCTAGTTTGGGCATGTTGACAGTCTAAAGTACTAACGGTAGCATAAATGATCTGAATAACTTCCTATTTTTTGCCTTGTTCTACCTGAAAATATTTTAAGTCACTTTCCAATCTTGTTGCACATGTCTATTATGATTCTAACTTGCTTGAGGCTTTAATGATATTCAGGAACAAGCTGATCTGCCCAAAGTAGGTGACATGGAGACAGTGCAGAGGTTTACAAAGCAATACTATTTGAACGTGTCTGTTCTTGGCACTGAGGAAAGCCGTAGCTGTTCATGTTGAATCACATCTAGCCTGAGGAGGAGCAGCTGCAACATCTTGGTTTCTTAAAGTGATAAGAAGTGTTATGAACCTTATCTCCTATCTGAAAATCTGAGACTGTCAAGAGTAGCAGTAAGACCTCTGTAGCCAATGAGCTAAAGGTTACCATACATTTCTCAGAGATACATGTATGCCAGCGCAGCTTCAGGCAAGGAATTTCTTACCTCAGCAAGTATTTTCTCAATTAATTACATCTAGTTTGTTTTTACTCAGATTGTGCTCTGATTAATATATTGTGAGTATACTGAAACTCTGGAATCTAAATATGATGAAAAGGTAAACATAGACCCTGGATGACCTCAAGAAGGTTGATTGCACATGTAACACCCAATCTGCTATTATTTGCCTCAAAGTGGCACTCAGATACTCACTGGGAGAGGCAGCTGTGATTAACTTGACAGTACTTTCTGTTCTTTTTCCCAGAAGTATTCATCAGTCTAGGTAAGATTTCATTACAAGAGTTTTTCACATGAAAAAAATGGTGAAACTCAAGAGAAGTTCAGCCCTACATAATCATTATTTAGAACTGAAAAGGAATTGAAAGGATAGGTTCTGATCTTTCTTTCAAAATCAAGTAAAATATACAATGATTATAAATCTCTTAGACCATGACTGTATATTTTTGTCTCTGAACTGCAGAAGTATGCCAGAGAAAATGTATCAAAAAGCTAGACTTTACAGTCCTGAGGTTTGACCGTTTGCCTGAAATATGAAAGACACACTGAAGACACACATCTTTATGTGGTTCAACTTGGCCCTTCTGCTTTTCACTCCAGTCTAAACACAAAGCTAGTGGCAAGTCTGACTTGGATATATTGGTTTCTCTATCTTAGAAGAGAGGTCTCGTTGGTACACTGTTTAAAAATCTTAATTTTGTTCCAGCACTGAATTAATATTAAACTTTGAAACCTTGCATTTTCCATTTTTTTTTTTTAATTTCTGTTCATATCTTTAAACATGAAAAGTTAAGACATCAAAATATCCTGCACCCTATGTGTGAGCATTCTATTAGTAGAATCATTGGTTGTGAAACACAGTCCTCTCAGATTACTCTGGAGGTAAGTAATAGAGATCTGGAAAATCCAGTCAGCTCTGATAATAGTTCCCATTTCTTTGTCAAGACTTATCACACAGGGAAATATGATATGAATGAACAGAATCTTTCCTGGTGGCAAACAATATTTTCTTATCATGCTCAAAGTGGTCTCTGAAACAACTGACAAAGAAAGACATGAACCAGTTTGAGCACCTAAGCATCTAAGAAATAAATGTGTCAGTAGGTTACAATACGTTTTCCTTTTATTAACTTAGGACCCTGATTTTAGTTTCTTTTCCTTCTTCCAGGGAAAGACTGATGAGTAATAGTCAAAGGAAGTTCTCATCAGAGCAGTGCTTTCTAATATCTAAAAATCTCTAGAAAAATGGTCTGGGAATCTTAACTTCTGAGAAAGAACTGCCTGCTAGTCCTGTTTGTTTTGTTTACATTTACAGGAAATTACTTTCTTACACAAATCTAAATATCATTTCAAAGCACCAAGAATGTGTCCTATCCAGTTACATGCATGCATGAACATGCACAAACACACTTATATAGAAACCCACTTTTTTTACTGCATAAAGCCTTGCATATTGATATGAATTTTTTTTAGATGCTTAAAAATAAATTATGCAGTGATACGGACATCATAGTTATACAGAAATGTAGATGCCCCTTCCTTGTTTCCTCTTGCTCGCTCTTATTTTCACATGACATCATGACTAAACCGATTGGCATTGATATTTTTAATGGTTATCTCTGAAAGCAAATATGGGATTAATCAAAGTTGGAATCTTTCAAATCCAAGGTCTTACAGAGAGGTCACCAATAGTCTATTCTATTAGATTTGATTACACCAAACCTTTGAAACTTTATTCCTACGAAATCATCAACAGGCACTGTAAAAGACAATATGTGATCCATTTAAAGTCTACAGACAGATTGATATAAATGAATTCTATGGCATCCATATGTAACTAAGTCTGACTCCTGCACTGCTAAATTTATAAGACTTAAGAGGCTAAGCTCTGCTAGTCGGATTGATTGATAAGATTAGAATTGTCTGTGGCTTTTGGATCTATCAGGGTAACGAGTATAAAAAGTGATGACACAAAGCTCTTTATAGAAGTTTTTAAGTAATAAGATGGTCAAAAACACAGGGATCATGTTTATTTCTACCAAAGACATATTACATAACCATTGGTATTGCCTAAAAACAGTATGCTGTAGACTCTAATTCTAGCCCAAATGCTTCATTCAGCATCTTCATATAGCTCTCATTGCCACTAATTTTCATGTGTTGCTATAGTTATTCATTCTTAATATTTTATTATTTTTTATTGCCTCTGTAAATATCTGCTCAATCAAACAGACAACACAGAAAACAGTCACTATTATAAAGGAACATCTTTATGACAATGAAAATGTCAATGGGAAAACCACAGACTAATGAAATAGTAAAATGGCACTTTCGGTGAAAGGATTAAAAAGCAACGTTCATTCAGTAGCTTGAGAATAGAATAGAATAGAATAGAATAGAATAGAATAGAATAGAATAGAATAGAATAGAATAGAATAGAATAGAATAGAATAGAATAGAATAGAATAGAATAGAATAGAATAGAATAGAATTAGAAATGTCCAGATCTTATAGATATTATTAAAAACAATAATGATTTAATGGTCACAAAACTTCTTGTGAGGTGAAAAAGGGTTATAGTCCATATTTTACAGAAGGAGAAAATGATGCACAGTAATTTTATACACCTCCATCTTGATGTGCCAAAGCTGAAACGTGTGCTTTGATTTCAGAGTTGATGAACACCTACAACTTTAAGTGAAGTTAATCATGAAACACAGAGTAGTATCTGGAAGCACTAAGAACACATTTTTTTTTAATCAAGATTGAAAGGGCAATTTTTATTTTTATTTTAAAATGTTTAAACTATTCTTCATCCACTTCTATGTTTCCAAGATTAGATCTTGGCTTTTGTAGTGAAAGATGCTTTTTGTCATATTATGTTTGGTATTTTATAGTTTCCACTATACTGCCTGGAAGGAACATTCAGCCTGAAAGTCTTTATTTAGTCTTTTGTCAGTCTCTCACTAACAACTTGCTTTTTATGTCTTCCCTTCTATTATGATTAATAGTTTACATTTGTATTTGGAATGCTTCAAGCTACAGTCATGGCAATCCCTTTCACAATTTCCTTCTGTGTCTTCTGACACTACATGAATATTTGTGTTTGATCATTTTTTCTTATGGGTATGCACTGAAGATAGCATGTAGGTGTAGTTTCTCAGTGTATTTTATAGCAAATGTTTTGCTTCTTTCAGGGGCACGGAAGCCCCTGCCTACATAGTACAATGTGCTGGGTCAAGTGACTGGAAATACTTTCAGACCTCAGACCTTGGAAATCACTCAGGCAAAACAAAACAAACAAACAAACAAATAAGAACCCCCAAACAAACAAACAAACAACAAAAAAGAGGGATTCTCCTTTCCACAGGCTTTTTTTAGTACTAGATCCATCCCATGGATATTATGACTAATCTAATCTAATTGGCCCACCAATCACCGGGCCACTCTTTGACACCAAAACCAGATTTTTTTAGCAATATTTAATCTTTCAGAGCTAAGACTTCTTAATGTAAAACGAGGGTTCAGAGGAGCTGAGGTACTGGAATGAAAGTAAAATCTTCCTTTGTAAAAACATGTTACATCAGCACAACTCACATATGGCTCCTCTTTTAGAGTTTTCTGGTGTAGCCTGCTGACACTGAAATGTGATCTAGTGTTAACAGCCAAAATATATAAAATAATTCTTCTCTTAATGAAGACATTTTTAAAAAATAACAAAATAAAACACATTTGTAAAGTAATGATAACCGTTGAAAAAGGATTTACACTGTTAAAAATATAAACAGTAGCTTAGAAAAGTCAGTTGTTGTACCAAATACCATAGAGAACAGTATCAGTGGCTGTAGTTTTATGGTGCCTCTGAAACATAATACGCCTTGAGAACATCCTTAATGGGATGAGTGACTCCCCCTCTGGACTTCCAAATAGAAGTCTCAGTGTAGTACAAAATTCTTTTTACCCTGCATGCTGATATCTCTATTTCTAAGGATATACCTGTGACCAGGCTTTTTAAAGCATTTAGAGACTAAACTCCAATTCCTTTGCTTAGTCAAAGGTGATAGAGAACTCCTTTGAAGAGATTTCTGAAGAGCAATACAGAGGGCCTTAGAAAGAGGCTGATTGAGGATTTACTGGGAACAAGGAAATAGATTTGAGTTAGCACAATGCTAGCTGCAAGTTAAACTGTCTAATATGGTCCTTTCCTAAAGTTACTGAGGAACACATACAGAGTTTTCCTTGTATGACATTTCAGAATTTCTAGTAAATAACGTGAAAAAATAAATCTTTTTTTTTACCTAGGATCAGGAAATCTGAAGGTTTATCATTACATTTGGAAAAAGCAGTTGGATAAAGAAAGTGGAGCACATGTAAATTCTACGCAAAATATCCTCTTAGGGGCCTAATGTATCTCACCTAATCTACTTCCACCTGCTCTGTTGTGTCTACTTATAGACAGATGAATAAATCATCCTGTTATAATGGCAATTTATAATTTTTTCTGTGCAGTTAATTTCAGGACAAGTTGTGTTGTAAAGTGGCTTAGTAGTGATAAATCAGTCTTGTCTCTTGCTCTGCGCTAAGACTAGTAATATATGTCAGTATCTGGAAACTTGGATGAAGCTTTTTAATTTTGCATTCATCTGTTGTAAGTTATTGTGGTGTGTTAGCCTTGGCCAGCAGCCCCACACAACCACTCACTTGGTCCTCCTCCTTAACAAGACAGGGGGAAATAATAGCAATGACAAAGCTTATGGGTCAAAACAAAAAGGGAGACCTCTCACCAACTGCTGTCACGGGCAGAACAGGCTCATCTTGGGGAAAACTAATTTAATTTATTGCCAATTAAAAATAGAGTTGCATGGTGACAAACATAGAGACAAAAATTAAAACAGTACTTCCCACTCTCCCCTTTCAAGGCTCAACTTCACTCCTTCACTCACAACTCCTCTATCCCTCCAGCCTTTTCCACCTGTGGCTCCACGAGCAGCAGAGCAGGATAGAGAATGGCTGTTGGGGTCAGTCTGCCACAGTTCCTGTATGCTGCTCCTTCCTCTTCCCACCTTTCCTCTGTCTCAAACTGGGCTCTCCACAGGCTGCAGTTTCATTTGGGTAATACCTTCCTGCTCTGGTGTGAGGTCCTCCATGGGCTGCAGTGTTCACATCTGCTCCGCCATGATCCTCCATGGCCTGCAGGGGGACAACCTGCATCACCATGGTCTTCTCCATGGGCTGCAGGGAAATCTCTGCTCCAGCTCTTGGACCACCTCTTCTTCCTCCTCCTTCTCTCACCTTACTGTCTGCAGGGCTGTTTTCTTACACGTTCTTCCTCTCTCCTTCACTGCATCAGTAGTGTTTTGCCCTTTCTGAAACACATTTTTCCAGAAGGGCCACCATGTTGTCTGAGGTGCTCAGTTGTGTTCTGCGGTGGGTCTGCTGGAGCTGGCTGGAACCATCCTCGCCTCACAGAAGCAACCCCTGCAGCCCCACCCCCTGGCCAAACTGTTGTCATTTACTCTCAACACAGTTATCCAAAGAAGCTACTCTGATAATTTGCTATTGATAATTTAATGAACTCAAAGTTGTTGGGATTTTTTTTGTTCCTTTCATGAATTAGCAACAAGTAATAGGTTGAGGTTTTCGCTCATCCGTTGTTTGCCATCACCCAATGTCTAGTCTGTGGTAGGACAGTACATTAATGTCACAACTTTCTTTCCTTGAGCTATGGCTGTGTTGTTATTTACAAAAGTTGTCTGTTAATAAGTCATAAGATATTATTTCTCGTGAGTGATTGGAAGACTTAAGTTTTTACAACACTAATATTATTTTCTTCCTCTGAAGTTATGTTAGCAAAGCTAAGAATAATGAATATATATTGCATATATGTAAAAATTCATTATAGTAAATAACAGATAGTGATAGTAGAGCTGCACAGTTAAATTTTCATTACATTTTCCATTATAAAATCTGTCTTCAGTTGTTTATAGCTTTTCCAAATTTGTATAGTTGGAAAAACAGAGAACTCATGCAGAGTGCTTACATGCCCAAAAGCTTGCTATTTTTCTACCAGTTATATCAGTTGGTCTAATAAAAACATTACTTCCTTCTTATAAATACACCTGGTTTGTATTTTTAGACCACTGTCATGGTGTATATGACATACTGATTAACTCTGCTTTATTTCTTTGTCCTATTTCTGTACAGGATACAGGATGCAGAAACCCCTTTCTGGACTGCTTTCTCAGCAGGGCACTGAACTGTGCCTTGTGGGTGGACTCGCTCTAGCACTGCTCTGTACTGCCCAGTGCAAGCATAACTCACTGATCAGTACCTGGCTCTGGCACAGATCTGCTTTCTGAGCTTGTTAAAGCATTCTCACTATCCACTATATGGTAATTTTCACTTAACAATAGAAAACAGATGTTTTGAATAGATAATGAAATTACAGTTCTGAAGTAAATAAGTGCAACATTTTTCAGCTTCATTGAAGCGAGGTACTGTGAATGGATTTATCTCACCTTATGTGAATATCTAAAAGTTAGGATAAGATTCCTTATTTGCTGGCAATATTGCCTTAAAGTATCCCTTGCCCCTGCAGACCCATATTTTTTCTGCCTTGATTTCTATTGCACTCTTTACCCCCCTGGTTTGCAGAAACATAAAAGCAACTGGATTGAGAAACTGTCTAAGTCAACAAATTGCCAACAACTTACTTTGGAAATCACGGATAAAGTGTCTGAAATTCAGCTTATTGTTTTAGCTCTACTTTATAGTCAAAAGAAAAGCATGCCTGAGAGGTGATTTATCTCAAGTCATCTATTTTTCCTCAGTGGTATAAAGGGATCTAGCTTTGACTTAGATAAGTAACTTTCAAACAACTGAAGCTGGATGAGATGAATCACTTGCTGCATAAACATAGCTTTAAGTATCGAAAATGAATCTGAGCTTTGCTACAGAAACTGTTGGCATACTGCTTACTCATCCTTATTTTTTTTTAAAATTGATTTGTAAGATCTATTAAAAATGCCACAATATTCAACATTTTGGGGTGTTGGGAAACCCTATTTGAATGAGTAATAAATTATTATAAATTCCTAAGACCTATTTGACTCTGTGTTCTTACTTTCTTTTTGAATGTGAAGGGTTTTTTCTTCTGTTACCTGATACTACTACATGGGCTGTGCATAGATCAGAGGTTATCTGCTCTCTAACTTTCCCTTACTACTCTTGCCCTAAGTGCCGAACCCTCCAGTTCAGCTGTTTTACGGTGCTTTATTTCTTATAAGGACAGCATCCTGTGAAGAAAGGAGATAGTTCTCCCTCCTCGGAAATTTGCATGTGAACGCTAGCTACAAGGCAAGTAAACGCACATTCACCACGAGCACAGTTCATGGAGTGATGAGGACACAAAGAGCCTCAGAGGGAACGATTGTTTCACAACAAGGAGCTCATGCATTTAAAATTGCTCAGCACCTGGGCTTGAAATGAGTCCATGCTCCTGTTGCTTAATACTGTTGCACAGTAGTTTTGGCAACCAGACTGACAGCTTGAAGGGTTATTCTCAAAATCATACAGCATGTTAAATTCTCGTAATGTATTTTTTTCCCTTCCCTGGCAACATTACAAGAAAAAATTGGCCAGATCTTTATGGATGTGCATCTGGCTGAATGGCAAAGCCTGGCTATCAATTTCATCACTATTAATTTATTATTTCCTGGGTTTTGCACTTTACTTAGCCAACATAAAACTTTGAACCCCATTGTTGCCTTAAGAAAATCACTTTTTTTGCCACCGGAGAGATGAATGCATGTGCTCATGATTTTCAGACGTTGTCTGGATTAATGTTTGACTGCTTTGGTGGTATTGAGACTCTAAAATCTGTACAAATATGAAAGCTCATAGCTACATGTGTAGCCAGATGCTCTCTGTATGAATGTCCATAGAAGGTCAGACTGAGTGTCCATTTAGCTCAGTACCTCTTCACTGTAAATGATTTGTGGTGGATATATTGGGAAAGAAAAAGCGACCAGGTAAATGTAGTATTGTTCTGCCCTCATATTCTGTCCTGTGTTTAACTTGAGGCCTTCCTTAATCATTTGATACTGTAGAAGAATGGGGAGAAGTTTTAGGGTGGTAGGGTGAATCTTGGTTAACCAAGAGAGAGTTCCAGCACAAAGTCTGATCAAGAATTCTGCTTGGAACTGCCATACTACTACACTTGTCATGTTCTTACACTTCCATGTAGGCATTCACCATTGATTCCTGTCAGAAACAGGATACTGAACAAAATGGACAGCTAGTTTGACTGTTAAGGAGCTTTTAAAAAATGTATAAAAAAATAATAGAATCACAGAACCAGAGAACATTGTAGGCTGGAAGGTACTTCAGGCAATGTCTAGTTCAACATCAAACCAGCTTCAGCTATGAGATTAGACCAGGTTGCTCAATTATCTATTCAATTGGGCGTTGAAAACCTCCGAGGATGGAAACTGCAGTGTCTCTGGGAAAATGTCCCACCACTTGACTGTTTTCATAGTGAAAGGGTTTCTCCTTATAACCAGCATATTATATTCAATTTTTGTGTTTTACACAATTTATCACTGTTGTTTCTTGTCCTCCCACCCTGCACCACTGTGAAGAACCCAGCTCCACCTTCTTGATGACAAAGCCGAACTAACTCTAGTTGATTGATGTTTTCCTTTTCCTTGACAAGGGTGGGGGAAGATGGCAGGGGCAACCTGGTCATGGTACTCAACATGGGGTCTAATGAGGACCAAGTAGAGGAGAACAATCACTTCTCTTGATCTACTGGCCATGCTCCTGTTGCTAGAGATTAGGTTTGTGTTGACCATCCTGCTGCCAGAGCATGCTGCTGACTCACATTGAGCTTGCGGTCCACTGAAGGCCCTATGTCCTTTTCACCGGAGCTGCTCTCCAGCCAGTCAGTTCCCAACCTGAAAGGAGCTCTTCCTAGGTGAAGGACTTTGCATTTGCCCTTGTTGGTTTTCGTAAGGTTGGCCCATTCCTCCAGCCTGTGCCTAGTCCCTCTGTACAGCAGCCCTGCCTTTGAGCATATTGATTGGTCCCCCACAATTTGATGACATCTGCAAACTCTGTGAGACCACCCTCTTTCATCTCCCGTAGGCCACCGATAAAGATGTTAAATAGGACAGACTGGAAGATAGACCCATACAGTACTCTGCTTGTTACCAGCCCCAAGGTAGAGTATAACAAATTAACCACAATGAGAAGAGGCTGCATGCATAAACTAAAGGTGCCAATTCCATAGGCTTGCCATGCCTTTTGATCAAACATCTGGGAAACCTTCAAAAGGGAAAATAGGATGAGACTGAACATTTGCACTGTAGCACTGTACTGTACTGCTGATAAATCACTCACATTCTTTGTGCTTAAGAAACAAGGACTCACCAAATTCGGGCTCTTTTCACAACTTCTGTATTATCTTTATTCTTTCCTGTACATACAAAAACATATTTATTTCACTTAGTTTTTGGTTGGTTTTTTTTTTTTTTTGTGGTGTTGAAAACAGCAGAAAACATCAAAGAAAGATTAACAAAATCAATACTGTTCTCTATTTGAAGACCAGTTGCTTTTAAGCATCTGGAATGTCTAATCTACAACAAGCTGTTTTTTATTGGGCTGAACATAGAACTGTGAGTAGCACTCTAATGCTGGTTTTGAGTACATCACATTTTTTTTTTAAATCTGGATTAATACTTTAATGAAAGAAATACTAAGAGTTATATATTTGTGAAAGAAACAATATACATGCTTAAAAAATCACAAATATAGAAGATACTGTTTAACTATTTATTATTGTTACTATTTATCATTTATTTACTATACACTGCTTGCAGGACAGAAAAGTCCCTCAGCATTTTTTTCAGTATTTTGTATTAAATTATTAATATATTTTCTTTCAAGAAGCTACAGGTTTCAAAAATACTGTATTTTCTGGAATTATAATTATTTTTTAACAGGCAGAAAGCTGAAAGTATTGCAAAACTCAAATTGTGATTGGAACAGAAACAAAATAATGTTATTGAGATATAAGTCTTTGATATCTCTCTTTGTTATTATTTAGGATGGGGGAGTCCTGTTTTTCTAAGTGCCTGTGCTAGTTAAACAGTGTTTGCCAGATTCTTGATAACTATCTGGGCTTTGGTCTTTCAGTTTTGAGGTCAGAGCATTAACACATTTGCATTATAAAAAGAAAGAAAACTTGTTGGGAATCCCAATATATATTTCATCTGGTTTAAAGCCTTAATCCTGGATTCTGAGTGCTGTGTGGTTTTAAGAGTATTAGTACAGATTTATATAAAATGGCTTGATACTGCATGTGTAAGCACTTTCCACCAACATCAGAAAGTTAAATAAAAAAAATAAACCTAGTTCAGGGTTAACAGGGTCTAACTGCTGGAGCCCTGGGAAGACCAGATGGCTGTGAAAAAATTATATTGCTTTCTTGCTATTTTTCTGGAAGATAGCTTTTCAATCAAGAATCTTTTATCTTTCTTTTTAATAATAATAAAAAAAAAAACAACCAAAAAACAAAAGAATCTGCGTCAAAGTCCGTTTTAAAAGTTTTGGGGTTGTTTGTTTGTTTGTTTGTTTGTTTTTTAAAAAAAAACAACTTTCCATAGCAGTTGATTCACCCTGAACACCAGCCACTCTCTTACTTTTGTCCTTAGAGCCTACTTCTGTTACAGGCCTGTTTCAGGGCAGATGGGAATAGTTGGCACAGCAACTGGCCAAAATTCAGATACTCTATGTTGTGTAATAAAACCTACATAATGATATTTCTATATTTGGTTTTGAACCAAATCATGCAGAAACCAAATTTGTTAAATTTCCCATGAACAGAAATTCTGAAGAAGAAAAAAAAGGCATTTTCCTCTATCGCCCTCTGTTCCCATTAAGTAAAATAAATGCACTGGAACCTGCAGCTGCTAAGCAAAAATCACATTCTTGAGGGGATCAAGAGGCTGGGGAATGAGTTGGCTCAGGAGTCGGGACATCTTAGAATCTTTGGCCAAAGGACAATCAGCCCAGTGGGGCTTCCTATGGTCACATGCCATTGATCTCCAGCAGCTGCTAGAGTGGAATTAACATTCTTGTCAGGTTGACTGCTGCTGTTAGCCATGTGAAATAGTCACAACTGTTAATTTCAACATTTCCATGCCAGGAAACCTGGAAAACTCAACAGCCCAGACTTGGTATAAAGCTCTCAAGGCTGCTAGGTTCTTCTTGCAGAACCAAAAGCTGAACCCTGTTTAGAGGTGGAGCTCAGCAGTTGGGGTCAAAGAGTCTGAAAACCTTGCCACAACAAACTGCCCGGGAATTGCTGGTAATGAGATTTCATTCACAGGGGAAAAACACATTGTATCTAAAATACTATATGCTTCAGAGCCTTGGATTCTTAGTCACTAACAGTAGATAAGAATTCTGTGAGGTTGAATTCAAGATCTTTAAAGAGAAATGTTTTAGGTACAATGAAGAGGTGTTCTGTGATATAACTTCATTTTATTGAAAAAAAATTCTGAATAGATTAAATTTGCTTTTTATTCAAATTAAAAGTTATTGAAAAAAGGTAACTTTCTGCATCTATATATTGCATGGCATCCAGTGTCCTTCAGTTTTCATATTTCACCTCACTTCATAAGGTGTTTGATGCTCTTAACTCTGAGGTATCCTCAAAACAAGCAATCTGGATGGCAGGTTGCCTGTGTTAAGTCTTAGGAAAATACTAAGAACAAGCTGACTGTTGCCACTCAAGATGTTGGGATTATGGCCCATCCCAAGAAAATAACAGCTCATTGCTCAATATTGTTAAAAACCAAACCAAAACAAAAATTACCCAACAGTTAGGAAATATTAAAACTGGAATAAGGAATTAAATTAAGATCATTAATATGCCACTATTTCTTTCTGTTGCTGACATCTTAAATACTTTGTAGTTCTTGACTTTCCATCCCAGGAGAGTTTTAGAAGATCATGAAAAGTTCAGGAAGCAACAAAGATGATCAAAGGTATGGAGTGGGTTTTAACGAAAGTTTTGACCAAAAAAAAAGCAAAGCTCTTTAGTTTACAAAATAAAAGATAGGGAAGGGAGGTGTAATAAAGATATATAAAAACCTGGGTGTGATGGAAAGGATAAAAAGGTGTTAAAGGCTCATTTTTCCCACCCATATAAGAGCAAAGGGGTAACAAGTCAAGCTAGCTGAAGCTAGATCCAAAAGAGAAGTCACATAATGGATATTTGAGTCAGAACTTGTTTCCAGAGGATGCTGTGAATGGTCGAAGTTTCTGTGTGGGAATTAATGAGACTGAGTTTTGAAAGTAAAATCTATGGAAGGTTTTGGAAGGGTGAAGAGCAGGCTTACTGCTAGGGGTGCTGGGAGCCATGGGGACTCCACACAAGGTCTGTCAGGGCATGTTCTGGCAGCCTGAGCCTGTCCCACTGCCCCAACCAGGAGCAGGGCAGCTGGGGGCACCAGGGCAGCCCCAGCTCCTCACATCTGGGGATGGGGACAGGCCAAGGCTGGGACAGGACATGGGCCCACGGGTGGGCCCAGCTTGTGAGGGGCCCATGGCTGGGCAGGGCAGGGCTGTGGGGAGATGGAAACCAGCTATGCTGCACTGTCTCTGGGGCAGGGGCTGATGGCCCTGGGAGGCTGAAATGGGGTCCCGGGCTGTGGGTGGCTCTCTGGGGGATGTTGGGCAGGGACAGTGAAGCCTGTGCCCCCAGGGCCCTGACAGGTTACAAAACACTCTCAGAAAAGTCCCAGAACTGTAAAACACTAGATCTTGGAAAGTACCAGTAGGAGTCATCATTCATACTTTTCCTCTTTTTGTACTATTCCTCCACATTCATTTTTGGCCACTGCCATGATGGCTTCCTCATCTGGGTTCAGGACCTTTATTCTAAACTAATGCAACCATTTTTATGTTTTTACACAAATTACAGAAGAGTAGATAGATCATTAAATTCAGGTCTAAATTGTATTTCAGAAAAGGAATATCTCTGTAGTAGTTTTGGGTGCATAGGTGTTTAACGTGAATCTCTTTTAGTTTGTGTTGATCTAGGTTTAGTTCCTTTCAGAGAGCTCTATCATATTTGGTCAGAGTGCCATCACAATCAATAATCTATGGGATTTGGTATTACTCACACTTTCAAACACACACTGTCATTACCTGGACCAATGAATATTTAATTATTCCATGGTGTTTCTACAGTGTGGACTAAAAGAATTCCTTTCTTTCCATTCTTTTTATCTCTACCCCTTCCCATACACCAGAGTTTGTATGACCACAATTGCAATTAGCATCTGGAAAACAGAAAAAATCAGTTCTGTAGCCATTTTAAGGTGTGGATCCCTGAGATGGACACTCTATATCTCCACTCTGGAGCACTGCCCACACCTAGTACTCAACGGCTGTTGCACATCCATTGTGAAGTCATTTTCTTAAGACACTGAAAAACCTACATACCTTAACATACTTGTAAGATGGATCAGGTGAGATCATGTCCCTGAAGACACAGCAAAGTATTAAATACAAGTCTCTTGTATGCCTTAATTTCTGAACCATAATATAAAAGAAGTAAGAACCCATACCATTGGGGTTTTGAACAAATGCTAGCAAGGTCAAAATCCTTCCAGAAAAGAGATAAAGAGTGTGATTTGGGCTTATTTTTACCACTATTTTTACTTTAATAAATACATTGGAAAAAGAAGTTCTTTCTCTATTCTGTGTGCTACCTGGAGAAAGAAAAGACAAAAAAAAGAAATGTGTGCCCATGAAATCAATTTATTTTTACTGCTGAAAAAGATAATGGTATCTTAAACACACATTGCCGATCTAAAAACTAATTGTTTATTTACTTTTAACAGGCCCCAAAATTTTAGATGAACTACCTACACAGTACCAAATGTCATGATAATCCAAGCAACCATGAAACAAGATTTGTCTTAAGTGAAATCCTCTAATATGCTGGCCTAAACATTCGTAATGCAAGAATATATTTTTTTTTTGTCTACTCTCTGTTTAGATTATGAAGCAAGCTAGAATTTAACAGATCTGTGATCATGCAGTGAGAACACAAACAGGAGATTTGACTGTGTCTCCTCCTTAGTAAAAAGCCTTGTTACTGGAAAAACAATGCCATTTTCATACCTGAAATTTGATAACTTTGAAAAGCATTCATAGTTTCCTTAACAACAAACTGCTAAAATCACTGTCGACTTGAGTATGTTACAGTTTCTGAAGCATGACCTATATGATCTTTTTATTGTTTTTATCTGTGGACTGCATCATCTATAAAACCTTTACTTACCGTAACTCATTTTACCACATATTTAATTTTTTTGAAACGTAAGTTGCATTAATATTTTCATTAAAAGCTCCCAGATAATTTGCTTCAGGAGTTCAGCTTTCTTTTTTTTTTTTTTTTTTTTTATGAATGGTGAACAAAATCAAGATATAGATCATAAACAATGATGTTATTCAGTCTGAAGAAGTATGGGATTTTAATTGCATTGTAGAAAAGAAACTTTGTATTTCCTGTCATCTGTTTCAAATATTTCATTCTATTGTTCTTCTGAAAGGTCAGATTCAGAATGTCACATCTGCAAGGACACCCGTGACCCCTCTTGGCATAAAAGGTCTTGCAAGATGGAAGCAGGAAGACTGAAGAATGCTTCCCCAAGTATCCAAAATAGATTATTAAAATCTTGCCCCAACAGCTGAATTCCCTAAGGCATCAGTGTTATGTACACATACACACAGAAGGTTTAGCATTTAAAAATATCAGGAAGCATTTCCAAATCAATCCCCAAAGACTCTTATAGCTTCTTTCCTTTGTTTGTTTCTGGTTTGTTGGATTTTATGGTTTGGAGTTGGGTAGGTTTTGCCTTTAATTATTAATATTTTAACTTTTTAGAATTCCTCAGAAACAAAAGAAAGATGCCTTATCTGAATACCAGTAGCCCTGGGAACTTTATCTGATAAAAGAAACTATATTTTATACATATTTCATCTTTACAATCCCCTTGTTTGTGGATACTAATACTAATGGCATTCCTTAACTCCGGAGCTTAATGGGAAAAAAAGTAGCACAGGGATTTCTTTAGGGAATTCTGATATTTAACTACTTCCTTTTTCTTAAATAAGTTTCAAAACAAATACCGAACAAAATAAGGCAACTTTTCAATATATGAAAAAATAGTTAAAATGGGAGCCTGGAAGCAACGTAGCCTTTTCTTTTATGTACACTAATCTTTGAGAGTTTTACTTCAAGTTCCTCAACCCCACCTTTTCTCTGTAAGTCTTGCTGCTGGTCAGACTGCATCTTTTCTCATTTATCATGGCCATTCAATTCCCTGCAATGCAATTAAAACCCCATCTTTCTTCAAACTGATTAAATCTTGCAACATCTGTGAGGGAAGAAAGGAAGCTATAAACACTCTCTTTTCCTTTACACAGATGGGAGGCACAGACCAACAGAATGCAAAATACTCGAGTGGTTGCTAAATGTTAAGTCCTATTCAAATAAAAAATGTGTTTTTGTGGTTTGCTGCTTTGAGTTCTAAAGGATTTGACTAAGATCACTGATCAAGTCACTGTTAAGAGCCAGAGAAAACACAAATCTTTGTAATTCCCAGGCCAAACTGGATCACTCTACATACATTTAAAAAGATGCAAGAAAATAGTGAGATGGGCTCTAATTAAAGGGGCAGTTTTTTTCTGGAAAAGAGTAGAGGAGTTTCTCACCACTTCAGGAAAACGTTTTCATAATCACTTAGGCTGTAAATTAAGAAGACCAGATTGATGGTTCAAGCAACACTAAAGATGAGTTTCGCAAAAACATCTGAGAATAAAATTTAAAACATTTCTTCCCCCTTCATGGTTATACGTACGCGGAATTCATTCCTGGGCTGTTCTCCATCATCTTTGATAGGTCGGGAAAAACAGGTGAGGTGCCTGAGGACTGGAGGAAAGCCAATGTCACTCCAGTCTTCAAAAAGGGCAAGAAGGATGACCCGGGAAACTATGGGCCGGTCAGCCTCAACTCCATCCATGGAAAGATGATGGAACAGCTTGTTCTGGGTGTCATCTCAAAGGATGTGGAAGAAAAGAAGGTTATCAGAAGTACTCAACAGGGATTCACCAAGGGGAAGTCATGTCTGACTACTCCGATATAGCCCTCTACGATGGTGTGACTAGATGGGTGGATGAGGGGAGAGCAGTGGATGTTGTCTACCTTGACTTTGGCAAGGCTTTCGACACTGTCTCCCACATCATCTTCACAGGCAAGCTTAGGAAGTGTGGGTTAGATGAACGGGCAGTGAGGTGGATTGAACAGTGGCTGACAGATGGAGCTGAGAGGGTGGTGCAGTCTAGTTGGAGGTCAGTAACAAGTGGTGTCCCTCAGGGGTCAGTACTGGGTCCAGTCCTGTTCAAGATATTCATCAATGACCTGGATGAAGGGATAGAGTGTACCATCAGCAAGTTTGCTGATGACACAAAACTGGGAGGAGTGGCTGACACGCCAGAAGGCTGTGCTGCCTTACAGCGTGACCTCGCCAGGCTGGAGAGTTGGGGAGAAAGAAACCTTATGAAGTTCAATAAGGGTAAGTGTAGGGTACTGCACCTGGGGAGGAATAACCCCATGCACCAGTACAGGTTGGGGGCTGACCTCCTGGAGAGCAGCTCTGTGGAGAGGGACCTGGGAGTCCTGGTGGACAACAGGATGACCATGAGCCAGCAATGTGCCCTGGCGGCCAAGAAGGCGAATGGCATCCTGGGGTGCATCAAGAAGAGTGTGGCCAGCAGGTCGAGGGAGGTCATCCTCCCCCTCTACTCTGCCCTGGTGAGGCCGCGTCTGGAGTACTGCATCCAGTTCTGGGCTCCCCAGTTCAAGAAGGACAGGGAACTGTCCTTTGCTGGAGAGGGTCCAGCAAAGGGCAACGAAGATGATTAGGGGATTGGAACATCTCTCCTATGGAGAAAGGCTTAGGGACTTGGGTCTCTTTAGTCTAGAGAAAAGAAGATTGAGGGGGGATCTTATTAATACTTACAAATACTTAATGGGAGGATGCCAGGGGGATGGGAGTAGTCTTTTTTCAGTGGCGCCCAGTGATAGGACGAGGGGTAATGGGCATAAACTTGAACATAGGAAGTTCCATCTTAACATGAGGAGGAACTTCTTTACTTTGAGGGTAGTGGAGCACTGGAACAGGCTGCCCAGAGAGGTTGTGGAGTCTCCCACTCTGGAGACATTCAAAACCCGCCTGGACACTGTCCTGTGCAACCCGTTGTAGGTTACCCTGCTCTGGCGGGGGGTTGACCTAGATGGTCTCCACGGGTCCCTTCCAACCCTGACCATTCTGTGATTCCGTGATTCTGTGATACTGTGAAATTAGACACTGATTTTAAAAAGCTAGTGAAAGCTACACCCTTCTCCCTCCTACCCCAATTTGTCTTTTCCTTCCAGATTATCTCCCTCCCAGAAGGTGTTGAAGTACTGCAGTATGCAGCTTCACCTCAAGACACCACCCTTCCTTCTTTAAAATACATGGAGATAGAGGGGTAGAGGATAACAGAGGTGTCCCCATGTGTCAAAAGGTGCATCTTTAGGCCTTCTATTTTTATCCAGATTCTTTCCATTTTTATTTCTGCTGTGTTGCTGCTGCAGCAAATACCTTAAAAAATCATTTTTTTCTTGTTTCTTTCCATTTGAAGCTTTTCCAAAGTCTCTTGCTCTCAGGCACCAGCTGCAGCCACTGAATACTAAACTCCCAATCAGAACTACTCAGTTCTCTGAGGTGACGGGGTTAGAGGAGATAGAGAACCTCACCAGAAGAAGCCTATCTTTTAATTTGCATCAAGGGATACTTTGAAACAAGTTCAGGTATTTTACTACCAGCATATCTTTGCACTAATGTAGCATTTCACAGAGTTTCCGCAATAACTATCGTTGGGTCTTCTCATAAGAGCTCTATAATAGTCATAAATATTCCTCAGGAGAGCCAGATAGACTCTGAAAGGCATATAATAGCTATCATAAATGAATAATAAAATGTAGAAAGGACAAGCCACCATGAAAATGGCAAATGAATATGATGACGTGTGTGTTGTACATGAGTTAATTGTCTGAGTTTTATATTTACAGAAAATCCCAGCTGTTTTCCGCTATGTCAGCGATATTTGTGGAAGAGGAAGCATCCTCTGGAAGGTTATGACTTTTTTGCAGAAAGAGTGAAGTTCTTACTGACTGGAAAGCTTGCAGCACTGTCCTGTGTGTGCTCCTTATGCACCTTCGAAGACTGTTTGCTGCAGTGACAAATTCTGGAAGTTACAGTCCAAGCATAGTCTTTGTCCTGCCAAAGGGTGCAGATAAATTTTACTTCAGCATAAGCACTAAATCAGGGATTTCAAAAACTTCTTAACACATGTGGATAGCATAATACTGTGTTTCAAAGCCTCCCTTTCAGCCTTTTCGCGTCTCCCTCTGTCAAGACTTTGACTAGGTAAGAATAGTGGCCTTGTCAGATGCCATGTTCTCTTAATAAGAGTAAAAATATGATTACCTTGATTTAGAAGTAGTCCTTTACTTCCTGCATAACTTCATCAATTTTAGTCCAACAATATATAGCATAACATACCCCTCAACTTAGGAAGTGGTACTGCTCTGTAAGCAGTCCCATTAAATGAAACCCACTGCATTTGCAATGAAGTCTTTAGTTTTAATTATGCTGTCATAATCAGGCTTTAAAATTCTTCTTAAGGGGATATTATGGCTTCCTAATGCTGATATGACAGCCAAAACATGAATGAACATACAGCTATGTATGGAAAATATACATAGAAAAGCAGAAAGAGAAGAAAATTCATTACATCAGTGTACAGAACGGAATAGGAGAAGTCTTGAAATCTGAGACCTGAATAAAGTTAATCTCTTTCTCTGTGTATCAACCATTATAGGAGCTTCTGTTTTAAAACAGCCATGTATGTCAGTGTAAAAACACTGACAGTAAAGCACATTGCAAAGTGGAAATACACTATGACTATGTGACTAGAGAGTAAGGGGAAACTTGGTTAATACTGTCTCAATATTCTCCAAAACACTTTACATCCTCAGTGCAGTCCTTTTCTATTTTTGCACAAAATAAAACTTTCTTAAGGCAATTCATCCAGCTCGTAAAAGACAAAGAGATATTCCCTTTTCCTTGGCATTTCCAGAATCTTCTTAACATGCATTAGCAAATTGAGGAGCCGCTACAACCATATGAAGCATAGGAAGGCTATAGAGAGCAAGTGTTGTGATTTATTGAAGGCTATTCCTGATATATTTCACTTAGATTATTTTATAAGCATGAGTCTTTTTAAATAGACAATGACACAAAAAGACTGAATGATATAGCCTAGCTCAAAATTTCCAAGATAGTTGTTTCTGAAGGGGAACATCTTGAAATCAGAAAACCTGCTCTTTTGATTGTGAGGTGGGTTTTTTTCCTAATTTCTCTATTCCTGAATATTACTTTCTCTTGAGTATTGTATGTCTTAAAAAATAAGGGTAATTGAAGTCAAATCTGTGTTTAATTATGTGTGTAATTTACTAATATTTAGATATGTTTAACCTCATGCTGTGTCTCTGGCTCGCTTTATGAAATCGTATGCAGAGTTGTACAGAGGTGATTTGTGTTGGATGTGAATTATCTTTTTAATGGTACATTAAGCCATGGCACTACACTGATTGCAAGTTACACGGACCTGTTTTATACACTGAAGATTACAGCAGATAACCATTTTGTTTTCTGATCCATAGATTTTATTTTTCCTCTTCAAAATTTAATTTTGCTTCGTTTGACTGACACAGAAGCTAGTAGAGAAAAAAATACCAGACAGAGATGCCTTATAGGAACCTGTGAGCTCATGAGTGCCCTCAGTTCTTATTGAAGAGAATAACTTAACTGTTTACATGATTGGACTTTAAGATGGATAGGAATGAGTCTCCATGGCAATATGTAACACAGAACTACCACAAAAATGAGTCTGAATTCTCAGTTACTTGTCTTTTCGTATAGAAAAGTAACTACCTAGCTCCTGATCTCCTCTCTAACAAAGCAGCACTACATAGGCTGCATATTTCTTGTCCTATTTCTAATTAGGCTCACTGGAGGAAGACCCTCTAAGACGTAACAATTTAAACTGTAAAAAGAGAAGCCCTAATTTACATGCTTGTAAGGATATCTGATTTTCAAGAATAACAAAGATATAGAGCAAAACTGTGAGGATTTTATGTAAGGCATTTCCTGTCAGCTCTTCTGACCTCCTTGTTTATAACCATGTGAAACCTCCAGTTGTAGAGTGGAGATTAGCAGGGAGAATATGATGTTTTCTTGCTCTGCACTTTTATATGCTGGTGAAATCAGGGGCTATGTAATTAGACCAATTTAACACAGGTATCAAATATGTAAGTTCCACATCGAGTCTCCAAATTATGTACCCTGATTCAATGGGAAAAAGAAAAAAAAAGTCTATGGAGGGAAAAGACAATTATTAGCATGCTTGACAAACATTGGACAATAAGATTTGAAACTTTCAGTCAATATTTACCTTATGACATCGTATCAGAAAGTTTTACTCAAGTATCTAGAACATTTTTTAAAGTCAAAAGTCTAAGCTTAGGCAACGAAATTCTTCTATAGCTTTAAGGCTTACTGTGCATTAAAGAACTCCTATTGAAGCAATGCAGAACCTAGGCAAGATGATCATAAAACCAAACATACTTATTACTGTAGCAGTCTTTCTCTGGAATTATAATGATTGTTATCCATCTGCAGACATGCTCTAGTTTTATTTTGGGCATTATGTTTATATAATATAAAACCACAGTATTACTTATGAAATCTGTTCTTTCTATCAACTTTTCAGAAATGCCTGTGTAATCTGCAGAGGACAGTTTCTGAAGAAACAGACATCTGGAGATCACAGAGGCACCATCCCTATGTCTAGAGCGGGTTATGATGTAGAGCACAAACATACTCCTCCTGAGTAAATTTCTGTGCCTGTCATTTCCATTTGAGAAAGCGAAAGTATGTCACAGTTGTACTAAATATTTACAATATGCTTGGAAATTTTATCTTAAAGCAAAATAAGGATATTTGCATAATTCTTTTTATAAGCAATAAAATAATAAGAAGGAATTTGTGTGTGCTTGCATGTACACTGTCCTCTTTTTTTTTTTTTTTGTCTTGGGGAATCCCTGCATTTGTCAAGCAGATAAATTAATGATGTCCATATCTAAAAAATTCTAGACAGATTTTATTTCAAGAGATATTACTTGGAGGAATAAGGTTAAAGGAAAGTGACTTCATTTGCAAGCAATATGTTATGCTATACTATGCGGTAAATGACCATGTTAATTTTGAAAATTTTGATTTCTTTTATTCCGTTTCAGGACCTACATGTTTGATTTAGGAAAGCTGAAATGTACCCAAATACATCAGTGAGTAAAAAGGACTTCACTTCCTCATATTTTGACATTTACGTCATTGACATCACCCTATGTAGTGTTCAGTCACTACTTGCTCCTTAATTCCCTATTGTCAATGTTTTTGAAATCCATGATAAAACGTTCTTCCATGCTCCAAATGTAAAGAATCAGTCTTTGGCAGGCAAGTATGTTGGAATCTGCATTGCCTTGTTTCAAAAAGATACACAGTTTAATGATCTTAGAACTGTTAGGAAAAAAGTAAATTCTGAAATGACTGTACAATGCTTTATGTAAAAGAAGAAAACACTTTTTTTTTGTTCTGTGGAATAATCTGGAAACACTGCATCTATTAACCACATACCCAAAAGATGATGGCTTTTGGGTTTTTTATGGAAAAAGAAAAAAAAAAAAAAAGCCTGTCTATTATGTTAGAGACAGGGTCTCTGACAAAGGGGTTTTAGAGTGAAAAAGTTCATACAGGTTGTGACTATGTAGTATTAGATGACATGTTTTACTTATTTGATAGGCAGGAAAAACAGAAGCAAAACTAATTATCTGTGCAGATCTAGGACCTCACAAATAGGCTTCTTCCAAGTACAGGTAGTAAGGGACCACCAATGACCAGTATTTTCTTGTGATACAATTTTCCTTGGCTCTTATTCATCCTATTGATTTCCCTTTTTAGATATGTCTTACGCTGAAGTGTAGCTGTGCTTCTCACTTATTCCCAAACAGGCATATTTTGTGTGCAACAGTAGTCAACAGAGTCCTTTTTTTTTTTTTTTCCAAGTGGTATTTTGCAAGAAGCTCTACAAGCGTATGCATTATTCACATCCTAGATATGTAGATATTTGTCAGACCAGGAAAGGGGAATGTATTTCCAAAGGCTAATTTTTGTCTATAAAGGTTAATTTCCCTAGAGTCCCTTGTAGTCAGTAGAGGAAAATAGTATGATAGTAGCCTTCAGAGAACAGTTCGGAGTAGGAGACTAATTAATCTCAGAGGGGGAGATTAACCACACTGGACTATAGTCAGTCTTGTTGAATGGCTCCCACTCTGGTCATTCACCCAGATTATGCCAATTGCACAGAAATAACCTCTCCTTTTCCTCATTTATTATCCCACCAAAGCCTGTCATCTGCAAAACTTGCTAATAAATATATTTACGTGGTTATCATAGATACAGGAATAGACTGAGATTTGGTCCTAAGGGAACTCTCCCTACTCCACTGACACCTATGCACTGGCTGCACATATTGGCTGCTATATATATTTATCCTGTGTAGGTACCTTTGGTCTCCAGATCAAGTTTTGTAGGGTGGTTCACACCCATGTTCTTCAAGGTTAGTCTAGGGCAAACTAGCTGCATCCTCACCAAGCAGAGCTTGACGCTGACTTTGCTTGTAGTCCCATGTGGTGAACCTTTGAACAAAAGACGTAATTATTGTGTTGCGGTTTTTTTTTGTTTTTTTTTTTTCTGTTGAAAATGTAACTAATGATGTGAAGGCTTTATTGCAGCCTGTCAGAGCCATATTCTTATAGCCTGAAATGTGTTGTGTGCCCTGGCATCATGGCATGTTCAGGAAATTGTGTATCAAGAGCACATTCAGAAAGTATTGGAGAATTGTGTAGACCAGACAGTAACAAGCCTACTGTTGTCTTAACCCTTCAGCCTTTTGGAAGCTATCTGTCAAAGCAGCTGTTCCCAGAACCACTTTCAGGTTGTATTTCAGAAGGAGCTATTTTGCTCTTTTCAAAAGGAAGTTTAAATGATATCTATGCAGTACAGTCTGGTGACTAGATATGGCAGAGATGAGAGGAACTGAATTATTTGACACTGCAAATGCATCCATTAAGAATTACATTTAAGATTGTTTTAAGACAGTTATAAAATTACATGCTGTGGACTTCTTAATTCCAAGTAATGGTAAATGTTCAATTGAAATATTGTGTGGCACTATGAAAAATCAATTAAAAAAATAGGTTTTGTAACACTGTACTGCTTGGTGGGGATTCTTGAGCTGGCAAGTGCATGATTCCGATTGTTGTCTGATCTCAACTGTTTTATATTAGCAAAATATATTAAAAATAAAGACAGCCTCATTTATTTAGCATCAAAGAATTTATCAGGGATCTGTTTTATCAAAATAAACAGGAAGAAAAGTGGATCTTACAATCCTGAATGGAAAGGAACTGTCCATGTAGCAGTGTCTCCCTTTAATAACATCCCTTATGAAGAAAAAGTTTGACCCCCATTTCTTTAAAGGAAGGTCTTGTTTTCTCTGTGAGTCTAAGTAACTTTAATTCACACACATACCATCTTCTTTCTCGTATGGTCTACATTCCTCTGGCAAACACAACCATCACTTATGTGGAAAAATATCTGGAAACAGAAGCTTAGCAAACATTCAAGCAAGACACATGAACTCTGCAGGAGACAATTCTTCTGTGGCAGAGATACAGATAACAGATCTCTTCTTTTTGTTGTATCCAGAGTTGAATGACAATTATAATATTGTTATTTAAATCAGCTCTACATATTTCATTTTGTTCGTGCAGTGGACAACCATATACATCAAAAAGCAGAGATTTTTAGCCTCATTCTGGACACAGAGCTATGTGTGAAGAATATCTGAAAGCATGTAACTCAAAGAAAAATGTGATAAGTATTGCTAGAACTGCATCAGGATCATGCTGAGAGCAAAAAAAATGTAATTTAGAGGAAAAATTTTATTTGTAACCCAAAATTTAAGACAGCTAAACCTGAGAAAACTTTGCTTCTGTAAGGATCTAATGAGACAAAGTTATTACTCCAGCTGCTTCTGGCTGAAGTACAGATAAAGGAAAAAACATACACAAAACCTTGCATCAAATCATATAACCTCAGCTGTTACACAGAGGGAGGTGTGTCACTACAGTAATTCTCTCTTCTTTAACAAGAAAGAATGCTACCGAAATGTGTGCACTTACAATTTTTGTAGACAGCAGCAATTGTCTCTTACATATTCCAATGACATCAGGAGCATGGATTTCACAAAGGCATCAAGGATTTCATTACCAAGGTATAAAGGCATGTATAAGAGGCAATGTCTCTCGCTAATCCGAAGAATAATGTGTGTATCAGTGAATAAGTACAAGCCGTTCAGGGTAAGAAAAATTATAAACATCTATAGGACATAATTTCTGTAAGTTGAATGGGGTCAAGTGTTTTGCTTTTTGTTAGTGAAAAAAGCTTACAGAAGTGCACAGACTGAAAAATGCAAAGTCCTGCCACTGTAGTTTCTTGTTAAGTTCAAGATAGGTTTCAAGCTGCAAGATATAGACTGAGTCTTTTTGTGCTATCTTCCAGTACTAGAACAGGTAAAAGCACAGAACTTACACAATCATTTTGGAAATCAACAAAAAATAACATAATTTTAAAACTCTTCTCCCAGGCAAGTTTGGAGTGTAAACAGTATGTAAGAAATGGTTTTCTGCATGACAGAATCTTTCACCTAGGAAAGCCGGGCATCATTTGCATGGAAGTTAGAGAGAATGTGATGTCAAACCTTCATAATTCTCTGGCAAAACACAGGACTTTCAACTTTTTAAAATAAATCACACCCTCAAAATTATAATTTGTTTGATAGAAAACCTTTATGAAATAACAGCTTATTCTCTTGTTGTGACTGCTGGAATGAATACAGTTTTAGGTCTGTGATACATCACAGAATCACAGAATGGTCAGGGTTGGAAGGGACCCGTGGAGACCATCTAGTCCAACCCCCCCGACAGAGCAGGGTAACCTACAACGGGTTGCACAGGACAGCGTCCAGGCGGGTTTTGAATGTCTCCAGAGTGGGAGACTCCACAACCTCTCTGGGCAGCCTGTTCCAGTGCTCCACTACCCTCAAAGTAAAGAAGTTCCT
>NW_009648241.1:872991-899309 GCF_000708025.1 Charadrius vociferus | reverse complement strand
CACTGCCCTCCCCTCATCCCCCCATCTAGTTACTTTGTCATAGAAGGCTATCAGATTAGTCAGACATGACTTCCCCTTGGTGAATCCATGTTGACTACTTCTGATAATCTTCTTTTCATCCAGGTGCTTTGAGATGACTCCCAGAACAAGCTGCTCCATCATCTTCCCAGGGATGGAGGTGAGGCTGACCGGCCTGTAGTTTCCCGGGTCATTCTTCCTGCCCTTTTTGAAGACTGGAGTGACATTGGCTATCCTCCAGTCCTCAGGCACCTCACCTGTCCTCCAGGACCTTTCAAAGATGATGGAGAGCGGCCCAGCAATGACTTCCCCCAGCTCCCTCAGCACTCTAGGGTGCATCCCATCAGGCCCCATCAGACCCCCGAACAGTGAAGACAGAAGCAAAGAAGGCATTCAGCAACTCCTCCTTCTCTGCCTCAGCTGTCACCACGGTACCTGTCTTGTTCAACAGCAGGCCCACATTTTCCTTAGTTTTCCTTTTGTCTCCTATATACTTAAAGAGACCCTTCCTGTTGGCCTTGACATCCCTCGCCAGGTTCAATTCCAAGGCTGCCTTGTCTTTCCTTGTTTCCTCCCTGCATACCCTGACAGCATTCTTGTATTCCTCCCAAGCAGTCAGCCCCTTCTTCCACCTATTGTAAACTCCCTTCTTCCACCTGAGCCTTTTCAGAAGGTCCCTGCTCAGCCATGCAGGTCTCCTTCTTCCCTTGCCTGATTTCTTTCTCCTTGGGATGCACAGATCCTGAGCTTGGAGGAAGTGATGCTTAAATAGCAGCCAGTTCTCTTGAGCCCCCTTACCCTCTAGAGCCCTCTCCCATGGGATTTGTCCAAGCAATTCCTTGAAACGATCATAGTTAGCCCTCCTGAAGTTTAAGGTTTCAACCCTACTTGTCATTTTGTCTATACTGCACTTAATCCTGAACTCTATCTTCTCATGATCACTGCAACCCAATCTGTCCCCAACCTTAACATCCTCCACCATTTCATCCCTGTTTCAATAAATAACCAAGAAGCAAACTGCTGAATCATTTTTGTATAATCCATGCCCATTAAAATCTTTTCTATGTTTCTAACCTATTTTGGCCGCTCTGCATACAGAACAAGAAGCCATTTCAGTTTACAAGTAGGAGATTTTCTGGCATGTAAGTGGTTGTTATAGGAGGAAATATGCTGCCAGGAAAGTAACTTGGGGGAACATCTTGGACGGAAGGTGAAAGAAGAGAATTTAGCAGGCCAGAAAAACTAAAGAAGACAAACAAACAAACCAAAAAATATCAACAAAGTCAGAAAATTAAAATAAATGTGAAAACAAAGGCTTGGTAATACATGGATACAGTATAAACATAAAAATTTCCAGCTTGTGTGCAAATATTAACTTCACCTTATGTAGAAGATAAATTCCTGTGATGGGTTCATACTCTGTCAATGCAAGGAGTAGATTGCATTATGCAGGTGCATTATCACAGCTGCTTAATACATTTGTTCCAGTGAAGTCTGTGGTACAAGTTACACAATATCCTTATTATCTTTTCAGAACACAATCAGAACTTACTTTTTGCTCTGTGCCTGATTTTTTTTTATTTATTTATGTTGGCTGGGCTTTAAGAAGTTTAGAGAAGAAAGCTGTGCCTTGTCTTGGAATGCAGTTTAATGCCATTTTGGACCACTCCAGCATTTATCTTGTGTAGGAATTCCTTTGGCTGTTTGAGGGAAAATAAAGAGACATATTTGCAAAGACAGGAATTTACAACAGGAAAGATAGTTTCCACAGGTATCTTCTTTAATCAAAGGAGAGAAACAGGTTCCACAAAGGAGACGTTTCATAACAAGCAGCTTTTAATCATCATTGAAGGTGTCCTCCTCCACTGAAGATGCCTAAGAAGATTCTCCTTCATAGGTAAAAGTCAGTCTTTTTGACTAACCCTTCAAAGGCTTATCACACTTCATTACAAGAAGTTCCTTTTAAAATATTTCTTGGCATGGAGTGTGTTTTAGTGATCAGGGCTCTACATGTCCATTGCTTTCTCCTTAGTGGCATATTTTGCTCGACCTCCTACTCCCAGTTACAGGTCATTGCTTTTATTCAAAGTATTAGTAAAAAATCTTCTTTTGATACCAGGGTGAGCATCACACCAAAGGAAGAAAATATTATGCCCACTTTCCTGTACCCCTGACTGTAAGCTGCCTGGAACAGGGATTGCTTTTTGCTTCTGATTCTTAGGCAAAACCCAGCAGATTGCCCATACTTAGCCAACATCAAAGGAAAAGAAAAGAAAAGAAAAGAAAAGAAAAGAAAAGAAAAGAAAAGAAAAGAAAAGAAAAGAAAAGAAAAGAAAAGAAAAGAAAAGAAAAGAAAAGAAAAGAAAAGAAAAGAAAAGAAAAGAAAAGAAAGATGAAGAAAAGAAAAGAAAAGAAAAGAAAAGAAAAGAAAAGAAAAGAAAAGAAAAGAAAAGAAAAGAAAAGAAAAGAAAAGAAAAGAAAAGAAAAGAAAAGAAAAGAAAAGAAAGAAAAGAAAAAAAGAAAAGAAAAGAAAAGAAAAGAAAAGAAAAGAAAAGAAAAGAAAAGAAAAGAAAAGAAAAGAAAAGAAAAGAAAAGAAAAGAAAAGAAAAGAAAAGAAAAGAATCCAAACCAAAACAGGTAATGATCTAGTAAATAAATTAATTGAAGTCAATATTGTCAGTTTACTCTAACTAAGGATCTGGCCCTGAGTGTTTGTTAAGTGTGGGATCAAGTGTAAATAAATCATATTGCACTGTTGGTGTGTATGGTAATTGGGTTATTTTGTTTTCTGAATTCCCTGTCTTTTGCTCTTCTGGTTTACTTTAATTAACAAACAGCATGAAGCTTTTCAAACCTGTCCTTGATGTTCACTGAGGAAGGGGGAGAGCAAATGCCAAACTTTAACCTACAATTCATCACAAATAGTGAGATACCTTATAGGAGGTAGCAGAAAATATATTCATTCACATTTAAATTAAGTGTTTCAAATAATGATTTAATTGAGAATTAATAAGCCAGTTATTGCAGGTTAATTAAATGCCACTTGATGATTAAAAACATATTATTTATTCAGATTAACAACTATTAGGCAGTGGTGTAGCCCCATACCCTGCTGTGACTTATTACTTTAAAAGACCCTGTCAATGTATTTCTCATTTTCAGGCTTGGGGTTTTTTTTTGTTGCTGTGATGCTCTTTATAACTCCTTGAAAATACTATGAGGAAATAGCCCCAAATTCTTAGCATAAGATTGTTTTCCCCTAACATAAATTATTTGTTTATTTTTGGTATGAGTGTTTCTAAAAGTTCAGCTACAGTAATTTTAAGGAAAACACCACTGAAATACTTCAAGTGCTATACATATGCATGTTTATATAAAACAAAGAGGAAATTTGCAAAGGGTATATGCAGAATTACAGAAATTAAATAAATCAAATATTGAATCTGTAGGCTTCCAAATAGCTCCTTTGATTTACTTCATAGGCCATACCCAGTTAATTTTCAGTAGAGCTGTACAACCTTATGTGCTACCTGCATGTGGATGTAATATGTGTGTGCATATAATGTGTGCATACTGCCTTGTGGTGGTCAGCAGCAGGTGTTGGAAAAATAAGCAGCACTAACTTTTTTTTTTGTTGTCTATATTACAATCTTTCTTTCTTTAACCACATATTCTTTTATGAAAGCCTTTTTAACACTGCATTAATGCTTATGTTGTGCTGTGTTGATAGGTTATTTAGAATTCCTTGTAGATGAAAGATTACCATAATAGAGCAAACTTTTCATCCATATTAATACACAGTATGAGAACCATCTTTTCCTGTCGTAAATCCAAAACAACATTAAATCTAAGCAACAGTACAAATCAGTTTTGCACGCATGGTAGGACAGCAAGGTTCACCCACCTTCAGTTTGGACAAGAAACTCCATCCTGGCAGAGAGCCTGTTACAATTATTTAGTTTTGGAAAGATTGCACAACTTCCATGAGGTGAGGAAAGTGGCAGAGTTCACGTATGTGTATATTGGTTCTTTGCCACTTTTGCTGAAGTGATTCTCATCTTCCTCAATAAACCATGACCGCACAAAAAGATTTTATACTACAGAATACAGGCACTGAGTTTCTTCCTGCCTCTTCACAACACCTCTTAGTGTTGTTGCAACACCTTTTTGCCTGCAGCAAAAGATTTACTTCTGTTTTTCTATAGAAAACACTTATGAGAGATTCCAGTACCAATACATGCATGTTTATTTAAATGATTTTGGGATCCCAATTTGATGTTAGGAATTTAGAAACTGGAAAAGTAATTATTTGTATTACTTTTAGAAAACTAAAGAATATTATATACATATATATTTGTCAAGATCTAGAATTTCTGCAGTAGTAACCAAGCTTGAGAAATACCAGGCAGTGTCTCCCTTATAGTCGGCTATCTTAACATACAATTTACTTTATCCTGTTTTGACAAGGAACACAGTTGCTTAGCCCAGCTTAAGTTAAAAAGATAATAAAGACAGGAACCAATCAAAAGATGAATTTACTGTGTTTTATATTAAAGTTCTTCATCCAAAGTGGAGTAAAGAAAATCATTCTATGATCCGCTTTACAACTACTGCATAGAGTCACATGTCAAAAGCATAAAACACCAGTTTCTTTTCACTGCTATGAACCACATTGCCATTTATATTCTGTAAAATAAACAAATAAATATGTAAACCACCATCATCAAAGACAGTAGAAATAGCGTCACATTGAATGGAAAACATTTTACACCAGTATACACAGGTGTTATGACTTCTGTGAGGACAATAAAACAAAGAACCAAGTCCCCTTCCAATCTTCTCTAAAGTCAAGGATATCTTAATGAATAGCATTTTGCTGGTGCCAGTAGGTTTATAAACCATCCTCTTAACAGTGCGGTAGTTGAGTTTTAAGTTATTTTATGGAAACAAAATCTTCCTAATTTACCTCAAGTGTTAAGGAAAAGACAAACTTGAAAAGGAAAGGGTCTTGAGAAAAGAATCAATTACACTAGCTTATGTTCCCTCAAAATCACTGACTCTTTAACTTGAAGAGGAGACAGTTAATAGGTTTGTTTTCACAGCAGTTGGGTGTATAAGTGCTTTCTCCAGGGGTCAGGAAGGCCAGTCTTTCCTAAACATAACAGACAACAGACAGAACGGGAGCTACCATGCTGAACAAGACAGAGGACCTTTTCTTGATGAAAAAGTCAGCAAGAGTAGAGGAGAATGTATTGTCACTTGTTTTGCTTTTCCTTCAGACTGCTCTAGTAGACAGTTTCAGCAACTTGTCAGATCTTGAGTAGTCATGAAAAGCTGTGAGAGGACGCAAATGGTACATGTCAATACGTGTCAGGATCTTCATATTGTTTGGGTTAAATAGCTGAAGATATTTTAATATAAGGGTGTTTAAACTTGCAAGGTATCTCCATTTCTGAACATAAAAAACTGGATACTCTTATAGTATCATTTGGTGCAGCTGTATGTGCCATGCAGCTGTTGTACATCTGACTCTTATGTTCTTCAATTTTCCAAGACTCACTGAAAACTATAAATTGCAAGCAGGTTTCCAGCAGGTTGGTATACCTCAGAGCATCCTCTGCAAACCTCAGCTTGTCCTGAAACTACCGCGACAGACGTTAAAATGAAGAAGCAATTAGTACACAGATAACTTGTAAAACGCAGTGTCTCAGTTTTATTAAAATGTCAGTGGATAAGGATGGTGGTAGAAATAGAGGACAGAAGAATTCAAATAATTGAAAATAGATTATCACATATTTTTTTGGTACCACTTTGGATCCATACCATTTATGATTGAAATCAATGCTGTTTGAAAGCTGTGAGGTGATGTAAAGATAAAAATAGCTTTCAGCCTTAAAGAAGCACATATTAAAATATACTAAAACATCCATACCTTTTATTACTATTTAATTCAAATAAAATGATTTAATTTTAAACATATTATTCACTTTATTTATATTATCTTATCATTTTACATTTCCCTTAGTACAAAGGATAATTATCAGTCACTTAGATTTTAATCATTCCTATTTTTTTTTTGTTTTCATATACTTAAAAGAGATTCCAATATACTGTGTTTCCAACACTTAAGCAAAACACTGAAATTCAAAGGAAAAAATTTATATGGGTTTAGAATTTTTTTTAAAAACATGGATGTACTGCTGACAGCTAATAAACAAAGGAGCAATTTTATGCACTTTGTAATTTCAAAAGTACTCCATTACATAGTCTTCATAAGGTCTTTTTGCCTTCCTTTCTTCTCTTGTTTTTTTTTTCTTTTTTTTTTGTAAACTGCGTTTCTACAGCTTTCTCTTAAGTTTTCTCAAATTGTGTTACAACATAACAAACTCAACCTGATTTATTTATTTTTAAGAATTATGTAACTCTTAAGTTGATCTGTTTTAAAAAGTACTTAGATGAAAACAAGAGAGGTGAAAATGAGAAATGCTATGAAAGAATACTACAGTTGTTTTGTTTTGTTTTCATTGGAAAAATAAACTAAAATTTCAATTTCCACCAAAACCAACATTTTTTTTCAAGTGTTTCCATCAAAATGTGTTTTATACAACAATATTTTGTTGAAAAAATCTTTATTGGAAGATACATTCTTCAGGGAGAATGTCATAATTCAAGACATCTTTGTCAGCTCTAGTGGAAGTATTTCTACTAATATTTTGTTTGAAATTTTGTGTAGTCAATTTTTATGTAGATTTTTGTTTACATTTTTAACAATTTGAGTATTGTTATTTGGAACTGAATAATTAGGGAGGCTTAGATTCTCCACGAAGAACACTAGAACTGCATATCAATATTAAGTCTCTATTCATTGTTTTTCAACCTAAGGATTTAAAATTATTCCAGTCCTCCCATAATCATTAAAGTAGATTGGTAAAGTGTCCAATAGACATATCTATCTGAAGTATACCTCACAGGGAGGCTGCATGGTCAAACAAAAATGTCCAAAGGAGGTGGCAATTAAAAAATGACTGTTCAAAACATTACTGTATTGGTACAAAAAGATTTGCTGCCAGCAAAATACTTTGACCCAGAGCAACAGATAGTTTGCTTATGTAGGCAAGAATATGTTTTCTGTGTGAAGCAAATCCTGCGACCTGACTGACATCTTCCAGTACAAATCCATCCTCTCATTTTCCTACTGACACAGTTTTGTTCTTGAGCTTAATTGAATCTCACGTCTGCAGCCTTGGCTGCTCTTCTGCTCTTTCAGACCTTTTTCTCCTGGCTCTAATTTTCTCTCTGCATACGTTTTCTCACAACTGTCTGCACTTTCTCCTGCCTGTGGCTCACCCTTTTCTCTCTGTAATTCTCCTGCCTCTTCTCCATCAGAGAAGTTCTTTAGGTGCTGTCCTTGAGTGCAGCAGCACACGGTGGTGACCCCTTGTCACTATAGCACACTTGACCATACTTATCTTCCTTGCAGTTACATTTCCATCCACAGAAGAACAGTTACAAAACCACCAAATTATTATTGTATATTTCAGTGAACTCTCCTTTCATGAAGAAAAAAGAATCATAAATGTAAAATAAATGTTATGCTTCAGTGCTTTCTGGATGAAATATTTTCATCTTTTAAAGCATTCTTCTTTAAAGTTTTATTTTTATTTCACTTTATACTTACAAACTGAAAATAAATTAAAATTCTAAAATTTACTCTTTGTTTAATTCTTGTGTTTTAAGCTATCAATAATGCTTAACTTACTACTTTTTAGCATATTTTTAAATAGTAACTAGTAGCTTACTTCTCATTTTTTGCCGCAATGGACAGGAACCCGAACACTCCTATGATGGATTTATGAGGGGAAGAAGGGAGGAAAAAAGGGGTCATTAACTTTTTAGCAGTCTCTCTGTCATTTCTTTTCTGTGGCTGAGAAAACCATAACTTGCTAGTATAGCTTCTGCCATACTTTTGCTAATCTCAGCTGCCAGACTGAAGTCGACAGAAAAGATCTATGCTGCTGTGGTACGAACTTCAATAGTTCTAGTGCTATGGCAGGGTTTGGGAAATTAATTAAAAAAGAACCCTCCCAGCTGGTAGGTTATATGATACAGGAGGGTCCTTCACTTACATGGGTAAAGGGATAAGGGGTAGAAAAAGGGGATACTCCATTAACATAGGTTGGCCACTGGAAGAAAATAATTTGCCTTCCTCTCTTGGACATCCATGGACATCTTCATGTCAAAACTAGGGCTACATTTTGCAGATCCTTTTTGACTAATGGTCTTATTTATGGCTTTTTTCCATATGTGTATGTGGCTGAGTTTGTTCAGATTCATAGTATCTGTTTATCATCACAAAATCCCTTACTTTAGCCTTGACAATTACAATCTTCCTCTGCCTATACCCAGAAAGGTATCTCTCAGATCATTTTTGTGTGCTGTTCCTTTGTCCATAAAACTAAGTTCTTTCATGGTCTTTCCCTTTTACATCATATTGCATATAAAATATTTTAAAGTCTAGGTTTCATTTTCAAGGATTTCTACATGTTATTTTAATTCTAGCTTTCAAATAAATACCTTGAAAGTTCTCTCCCATGCTTGGATTTTTTTCTTCTTATCATCTACAAAACTTAATCTTCATTCTTGCAGTTCTCCCCTCTAGTTCTTCTTCATGATACCCTTGGCAAACTTGACAATGGTCAAATGACCCATAGAATCATAGAATTGTTTGGGTTGGAAGGGACCACAGGCATCATCTAGTTCCAGCCCCCCTGACATGGGTAGGGAAACCTTCCACTAGACCAGGTTGTGCAAAGCCCCATCCAACCTAGACTTCAACAGTTCCAGGGATGGGACCTCAACATGTTCTTTGGGCAACCTGCTCCAGTGCCTCACCACGCTCACAATAAGGAATTTCTTCCTAATAGCTAATCTAAATTTACCCTCTTTCAGTTTAAAACTGTTGCCCCTCGTCCTATCACTACACTCCCTGACAAAGAGTCCCTCCCCATCTTTCCTGTAGGCCTCCTTTAGGTACGGAAGGCCACAATAAGGTGTCCCCAGAGCCTTCTCTTCTCCAGGCTGAACAACCCCAACTATCTCAGATTGTCTTCATAGGAGAGGTGCTCCAGCCCTTGGATCATCCTCATGGCTCTCCTCTGGACCCGCTCCAACAGGTCCATGTCCTTCTTATGTTGGGGACTCCAGAGCTGGATGCAGTACCCCAGGTGGGGTCCCACCAGAGCAGAGCAGAGGGGAAGAATCACCTCCCTTGACCTTCTGGCCATGCTTCTTTTGATGCCTCCCAGGATATGGTTGGCTTTCTTGGCTGCAAGCGCACATTGCTGTTTCATGTTGAACTTCTCATCAACCGATACCCCTAAGTTGTTCTCAGCAGAGCGGCTCTCAATCCTTTCTCCACTCAGCCTGTATTTGTTCTTGGGATTGCCCTGACACAGGTGCAGGACCTTGCACTTGTCCTTGTTGAACTTCATGAGGGCACAAACCCACTGCTCAAGCTTGTCCAGGTCCTTTTGGATGGCATCCCTTCCCTCCAGCATGTTGGCCGCTCCACACAGCTTGGTGTCATTGGCAAACTTGCTGAGAATGCTTTCAATCCCACTGTCCATGTTGCCAACAAAGATGTTAAATAGCACTGGTCCCAATACTGACGCCTAAGGAATGCCACTTATCACTGGTTGCCACTCGGACATCAAGCCGTTGACTGCAACTCTTTCAGTGTGACCATCCAGTTAATTCCTTATCCACTGAGTACATTTATGTTCCAACTCAGGACAGTCGATTTATGTTCCAACAGTGCTTGAGTTTGAGGACTAACACTGTGATGGTTTTCCTGTATTTCCTTTATATCTATTTCATTTTAGTGTCTCTTGTCTTAGCCTTTGGTTTTGTGCTTTCAGGGAAACAGTCCACCTATTCTGACTGAACAGTACCTAGAGGCAGAAATTCCTCGGAAGGGCTCCCAATTTTCTGAACTAAGAATGCTAGCAAAACAACAGCTTCAAGTCAGAATGAATAAATCTAGCAAGTAAGAGATTCTCCAAGGTATCTACTTTTAATACTGCCTTTTAATTAGTATCTCATAAAACATATGACTTACATTGTGTTGGGCTAAAGACATCTATCTAACATCTTTGACTTAATGTGCCATCAAGTTCTTGCTTAAGCTCCTTTCTATGCAAGGATGAAGTTTTCATCATGTTCAACCATTCTAGCACTGTGGTTCAAATAACTGACCAGTTGTTTTGTCCCAGACTTCCTTGATGTATTTCTCTTTTTTCTGTTAGATTCCCAAAAACTTTTCTTCAAATTCTTCTTGAAGGAACAGTGTACAAAATATTTTAATGCCTCCATATAAATACAGATACTACTGGCTTATCATAACATCAATAATAATGTTGAGTGTTTACAGCTCCTGTCAGTGGCAGAGGGAGGCAATTCGCCTGAGCAATATAAAAGTTCAAATAGAATATCCCTTTATTTACGCATGCCTGCTAAACATTGTTACGGAAAAGCAGATTGCAAAAAGGCCTTGTTACCATACAGCCTGCACGAACTGAAAGACACTCCTATTTGTGAAATGTCTACCTATATTTTTTCCTCTCCCTTTCAATAGTTATTACATCCTATTTAAATTTTCTGGTGTCACAGGCTCTTTTAGACCATCTTCTAGCTAAGGAAACTACTAGAGAATTGGTGTCTTTTGGTTTTGCCCCATGCGTGTCTGACCTATTTTACCTTGTTATGGTGATGGAGGGTTTCTACATGGCTAAACTTCAGCTTCCAAGAGTTCTGTACTAAAACAATGCGGAAGCTTCCCTTTCATACTCTCTGTACACAAAGGTGTAAGTCTAAATGTTAGCTTTGGCAATAAATGCAGCCATTCAAGAGTTCTAGTCAGTTAATTTTCTATTTAGTGTTTGCTTAAAATAAAAATGATCTATTCTTTATCTACATGATGACAAATGTCTTCTGGTAAAATAGTCACAAGCTTATAAATAGATGAGTCCTTAGTTTATATCTTCCCTTTCAACATTCACTGCCTCAGAAAAATATTCATTATCTAAGGAGGCCATGTTAAGTTTGTGGTGGGTTTTTTTTTTCCCTTTTTTTTTTTTTTTCCTCTTACGTACCTGTAATTACTGAATGTTGGCCAATATACTCACTTAATCTTTTCAATGTGTTAACTGTTGCTTTATCTATCCTCACAGATAGAAGCTGATTTTGCACTACTTGAATTTTGTAAATTGATGCTGCCAGGAACTGCTTTGCAAGTGCTATTGAACTTTCACGGGATAAGATAACTTAGATCTTTGTTAATTCTATAGAATAATTAAGATTCCCTGTAAGTGGAAACCTTGGACAGGTATATGATGCTTAGAAGTACAAAAACTGTTCAAGAATCATTATGATATCAATGCAGTACATTGGTATCATTGTAAAATAGAAATATGCCAGATAACAGAGCACTTATAAAACAGTTTGAGCTGTTTCAGCAAGATGCATGCTGACCTCGGACTATAGCAAGTAATCTCCTGTTACTTACATGACATTTTCTTTCAGAGCAAATGTTTCACTCTGACCCACTTTTCCTACTTTATTAATTCAAATAATACAATACAGTATGTGAAAAAGAGCCAGTTTTAATGAATGTCACAGGCCCATTGCTTAGGTTACTAGCGAAATTTTCCCTTTGGAGAGCGCATGTTATGAAAACATATTATGTTTCCATTTCATGATTGCATGCATTTGCTTTGTTTCTAAGTCCTAGATGCACTCCACCTAAATCTGACCTTAATTAATCTACCTTTACCTAGCCTTTAACCACCTGAAACTCATCTGTTCCATACAGTCATGCAACCTACTTAATTACTCTATCTGGACATGTAGGTGCATAGATTTATTAGGTGTCTCCTTCCCTAGGCAGTCATTTCAGCAATGCCTATACGTGCTCACAAGTGGGAATGGGTGCCTGTCTCCTGTCTACCAATCCACCGAGAATCAAGGTACCTAGTTTCTTTCTCAGTCTCTACAGCTCTCTGAAAAGTCATTATATGGTGATGTCTAATACAAGCTTTCTTTGAGACGGTAGACAGCTGTTGATGCTATTCACTTTTTGTATAAAGCTTCAGTTGTTTATAGCAGGGGAGACAGAACTAGAGTTTCAGTCACACTTTCTGAGGGATCTGGATGATCAATTTATGCTTAAACTTATAAATCAGAGTAGATGAATACTGGTAATCCTCCCCCCTCACTTCTTTCTTTCCATTTCCACCAATGAAAAGGGATTAATATTATTTTGTTTTCTTTATCTCTTCATAGGTTATACATTTTTGTATGATTACATCTTTTAATCGCAGGACATAGAACTGAAGTAGAGATATAATGCAAATATTAAATGATGACAATGGCATGTTAGTAGTATTTATTTAGTTTCAAATTCAAAGGAAACTCCTATAAGCATAATACTGCTTATGGAACTTAAATGAGAGCGAAAGATGGATTACTCTGAAAATATAGATATATATATAAGTCTTTTCCCCAGAAGTAGGCCATGTAGTAGCTTGATTTTTATGGTATGCTTAGTTGTTATAGGCTGCTTTGAAACCAGGTTAGACACACTCTATATGCTCTGGCTTTAGCCTATGTAATCTTAGAACAGGCTAATGTATACGATTCAGTACCTGCTGTAAATCAGTGCAAAACACTGTGGAGAAGGTAAATCTCTTTGTTATAGGAGTTCTTACCGTATTCATATGATTCCAAAATTTGCATTCAAAAGAGAGAATATTCTCATTAAAACAGAAAGGCAAATTAAGTAAGACAACGATTTTGTGTGTATGTTTAAATGTGTGTATAGGGGACACTAAGAAAAATAGGTAGATATAAATTTAGGTCATAGCATTCAAAATTATAGGGGGATTTTAAATACTTTAAAATTTAATGGCATTCAAACCTGGATTTCAGTCCTGAAATTTGGTTTCAATGAAGTTAAAATCTCCCTGAAGTTCAGTAGTCTTAACCTTTGAACTTTTAACTTTTCAGTAGCCAGAGAATTGGCAGACAATTAATTTAGTTCTTTATTTATTAGGGAATTAAATTACAAAACATAACCACACAGCATATTGGATATATAATTCCAAGCGTGAGAAATGGAATAAAGCCATATGATTTGCAAGTAAAAAGTAAAATGCATTTCTAATATTCCATAGCAAGGAGTTTTAGACAGCAATATGCTGAAAAGCATCTTCCTAGCAAGTGTCATGAAAACTTTCTTTGATGATTTCAGCTAGAATTCTGGAATGCAAAGGGTCAAAGAATTCAAAAGATTTCATAATTTCTCATACTTCAGCGAGAAAACCTTAAGGCTGACGCAAGCTGATGAACCAAGATTTAATGTAATATGGTCACTCCATTTTGTACTGATTACAGTCCAAGCAGCTGCATCCTGCCCTATCAGTTATACTTCTCAGAATGCTGCACTATTTCTAGTGACAAGAGACATGCTATCATATGGATTAAAATATATGCATTAGGACAGGCAAAAAATAAGGACAAACTGGAAATACTAAAAAGAAATAAAATGAAGAAAATACTTTGTCTAGCTGCTTACATTTGCTAACAAAGAAAATGTTTTCAAAGACTTTTAGAAACTGGATCTACATTGAAAACAACATTGTAGCTGTAAGATCATTTTTCAAAATTTATTAGGCTTCTAGTTTTTATATATAAGACCTATAATATCAATAATGAATAACACAGCACACTTTTAGAAGTGTGGACCATTTAGATGTGGTCTAACTTTGCTGCCAGTAGTCCAATACTGAATGAATATATATTTTTTAAACCTTCGATTCAGTGTTCATTCATCAAAATTTTGCTGTCTTTCTTTTCAGAAGAGACAATTTTACTCCTTTAGGCATGAGTTTTGTAAAAGCTAGCCATTTTGTGATATTTTATCCAATCCATTATCTATTCAAAGGAATAGAAAAGCAAAACAGGGATTAATTCTCAGCAATAAAAATGTGAAGTGGAGTGGAACCCTGAGAAGCAGATAGGTTAGAATGCTTTTAAATGATTTAAGCTGGGTCTTATGATCATCTCTGTGCAAATCTCTCCAACTGGTATCTGTTTGACTTAGATTGATAACAATACACATAACCCTTGAGTTATGGGTTCCATGCAGTGCAGATAAGCTGATACCTTCCGTCAAAATAAAAAGAAGATTTTGTTAGAAGAGTAAATAATAGGGAATCTTTGGACTCAAGAGTCACTTTCTTTTATGGAAACACATAACAATAAACACAAACTTGGGATAATAAATGAAGGACTTATTTTGCATTCCCAATTCAAAAACCCTGCTGTTGTGTTCACTGAGATTATTCCCTCAAACACAAATTCAAGACCAGGACATTTTCTAGTCTGTTCTTAGTTTTTACAAGACTGTAATGGTGCTGAATAAGGGCAATCTTCTAAGGTGAAAAAAAAAATCAGCAAATTATAAAGTCCCTTGAGGAAACTCAGCAATATTTTTTCCCCCCTTTAAAACAGAATGCTCTGGTCAGGTCTCAGATAAACCTCAGCTAACTTTTAAATCTGTTGCCGTTCTGAAAACAGCCCTTGAAAACTGTCAAGTACATGCTTTTCAAATTCAAATGAGAAAAATCATTTTCTCTATCACTTGACTGGGCTCTGGGTGTTCTCTGCTTGCAGAAGTCGTCAATATAGAAAGCACACCATAAATCACTTTTTATTTTATGTGATACCCTCTGTTATTTTGTGGTGAAGTCCAGGCTGTACAATCAGAAGGAATGAACATCACTTTTAAAGGCATTCATTAAATTTGACAGCTTCTTTTACATTGATATATGTCAACTGCTCACTGGTCAAGTCAACTTGTTTCCATATGGGACCATTTGCAGTGGTTTTAAGTTTAAGGAAGAAAATCCTTTCCCTCCAATATGAATCACAATGTTCAACTAATGTACATTAGAGAACTAAGATCAAATTATCTATTTTAATTTATGCCAGCTGGGCCACATAAGGTTCACTTTTTTTTCCGATTGTGTCAATCTAACATGGCTGTCACTCTACACAGGTGAGGTATTATGACAGCTTTAGGCTCATCAGGTAGAGTATCATGCAGAGGTTTTGCAACATTTGTTCTACTTCTTCACTTACTACTTTAATGAATTTGGTATGCTTTGTTTATCATTTTAACATGCACAGTTTTCAGTTAAGAGTCAGGAGACCTTTATTATAATATGCCATTTTCTGAAGACAGGACACTCTTATGGTCTTGACTGTGTGTGAATTACATAAATTTTGTCCAGTAGACTGTGTCATAATAATATATTGTACATGTTTTCTTTAAGCTAGTATAGGAACTATTGCTTTCTCGTTTCTCAAGAAATGTATACAGATTTTTTTTTTTTTTTCTCCATTCTTTCCTATAGCCCCCTTCAATGTTATTATGCAAGATAATGTCCTGGTACTGTCTTCCTTTCCATTGTAAATTATCACTACATAAAGTTATTTGTTTACATAGTAAGAATAGATTATCACACAGAAGAAACGTGATCAAAACTGAAACAAGAAGATTAAAGTTTTTCATTTGGCACGATTTTTTAAGAAGGTAGAAATTTACAAAAAATTGTTTATACTAATACATCTTCTAACATGTGCTATTGGAAGACAGCTGTTGTCCTGCATTGTTACAGAGTGGCATAGACCTTAACCAAGCCAAAAGACCTAAACATTGAGAATAGAGCAAATCATCTTACAGTATCTATCCATTGTTAACATGAGGACTGGATCCAGCTTCAATATGGTCAACACGACTGCTCAGCTGTAAGATTAGTGCCATATCACACCTATACACGCTGCCTAAGGACATGTTAATGGGTTGGCTACAGCCCCGTAATCTTACGTTCACATCAGCAAACTTGTCCTGAAGTATGATTGAGAATTGTATATCAATATGTCCTGCTCTCCCTAATGACCACATCTTCTGGACAGATCTTTACAGTGATTTTATTAAACAATCATGGTGTGTTTTGTGAGCAGTATTGAACTTTCCCTGGCTGAAATTGCTTTTTTTTTTTTTTTTCTTTGTTAATTCCATAGAAATTATTTATATTATTGAAATCCTTGAGCAGGTGCTTTGGATGAAGTTAGCAAATAAAGTTCTTGAGTCATTAGTCAGCTAAATGCAGCATAACAATACAAGTAAATGTAGAAATATACTGTGTAACTAACCAAGCATAAAATAATTTGGTTTGCATCTAGGAAACTATCCACCTGACAAAGTATTCTGGCTGTACCTGCAGTGGACTGTTGATGACTTATTCACATTGTGAGCAGGCTTTTCTGAGCCCACTAGGAAAAGCTGTAATGCTCATTGCTATTCCATCCCAGAATAGGTAATGGCTGAAAAACGGTCAATAATTATTAAAGTGCTGCACTTCAGGCTACTACAATGAAAACTGACTGAAAACAAACAAATATGTGGCTATGCATTCAAAAGCTTAAAAAATATAGTTGAATACTCCTATCCTCTCACATGTCCTTCTGCTCTCTCTCCCTTAATTCTGGTGTGTTGGAGACGTAAACACTGTATAAGAGGAGTGGGTAAAAGAAACCTGGATGAGATACAAAATAAATCCAGACAGATTTCAGAAGAAAAAGAAAAATCTTAAAAGTGCCATGACGAAGAGAGATTGAGTATTCTAAATCATGAGTTGAGATCAAATTTTTGTGCCAAGAAAAATGAGTTTAATGTAGCAACCTGATCAAGATTTTGATAGATATTGCAAAAATAAAAATATATTAAATGAGTATGCTTGTACCATAAACTCTAGTTCTTTTCTTCCCCCCTCCCCCGGTCTGTCAGAGGGGAAAAAGGTGAATTCTTTGGTCATGAAAATAACCAAATTGGTACAGTCAAAACTTAGAACCAGAAACATACAATCACGTTTTGTGCAAACCCACGCTTAAGATGCATATCTGACCCCACTGCTACCACGTCTTCAAGTCAGAAGCCAGTCTTCATTCCCTTCTATTCATCGGCATCTGAGCTAGGATGGTCAACAAAGAATTTCAAACTGGAAGTTGTGGAAACTGCTTTACAATGCTGGCATCCAACACATTCCCCCAACCCACAAAACATTGTTGAAAATAACTTCTTGAAAAAGCAAATGAGCTTAGACTTGAATTGATTTCACTGCTGGGTACTTTAAGCATATAACTATCAAACTATAACTTCCCACCATGCAAAAGGTAAAACTAGCTTTACTAAACAGGGTCAATGAAGTTGTAGCAAACCATGACATGACTTACCAATAAAATTAGCTAAACAGTTTTAGACAAAAAAAACATCTTTAACACAAAAAAGTTGATTCATCAAAACCAAAATCTTAAGTAACTGGGTTACATTTAGTAGAAACCTCTCTGGTTTCCTCACAGATATTCTTCTCAGTTTTCAGGTGAAAATAATTCTCTATAGCTGCAAGACAATTTCACAATGTGGACTTTTAGGCAGATGCTTAAATCTTTTGCTATGCTGAAAACCACAGAATGAGTCATTTTCATGCAGCAGAGCGGAAAAATCTTTATCAAATTTCCCCTACACTCCAACATAGTCTGGGATAAAAATAGCAAAAGAGAAAAAAATCGTACAGATTTCATTTTAACATTTCCAAAATTGAATGCTTAAAATTAATAGCGTTAAAAACTCAACATTTTCAACTTTTCAACCTCATACATTTTAACTTTTGTTTCAAAATATCATTACTTTGCCTTAAAATTGCACCAGATAAAGAGGAAAATAGGTGAAGATCTAAACCCATGCAAACTAAAATGTTTTGTTGCAGATCAAACAAAATATTCCAATTTGACAAATGTAACTTTAGTGATCTTTAGTGCCTCTGTGAAAACTTGATGAAATTCTCCTTCTCAAACCAATTCAAGTATTTATATGACTTTTTTCTTCCAGTTTTCATAACTGAAAAATTAATTCCAGTACATGTTTAGTATATTGAGTATACATGGCAAAATTTGAGGGGTGTAGGGGTGGAGCTGCAGGGGCAGCCTCTGTGAGGAGAGGTCGGGGCTACCCCATGCCAGACACAGTCATTTCCATCCCGTTCTAATGGACCCACCACAGGGCACAGCTAAGCCCTCAGCAAAGATGATGGCACCTTTGAGAATGCATATTGAAAAAAGAGTAAAACACTGGACAAGCAGATGGGTGGGATGGGGTGGAAGGGTGAGAAACAGCATAAGGAACAGTGAGATCAGAGAAGGAGGGGGAGGATGTGCTCCGGACACCAGAGCAGAGATTCCCTGCAGCCCCTGGAAGACCCATGAAGGAGCAAGGGAAAAACGTGACGAGGAAGGAGAGGCAGACAGGAGCTGTTATGGTCTGACTCAACCCCCCAGTCCCCAACCCAAATGTACCACTGTAGGGAAGGGGCAGATAGGTGAGTGCAACAAAGGAGGGAAGTTGAACCTGAAAAAGCAAGGAGGAAAGGTGGTTTTTAGTGTTTGTTATTGTTTGTCACCCCCCAAATCTATTTTACTTGGCAATATTTTTTTTTTCCTCAAGACAAGTCTGATTTGCCCAAGACAGTAACTGGTAAGCAAACTGTCTTAATTTTGACCCAGAATCTTTCTGTTCTAATTTTCTCCCCATGTTCTGTTAAGGATGGGGAGTAAGTGAGCAGCTGGATGAGCATTTAGCTGGTAGCTAAGGATATCTCATCATACTCAGGTCTATTTAAAGGGTTCATTACTCTTCAAGGAAGAAAAAAGAAAAAAAAATATTTTTCAAATATTACTGAGGGAAGGGAAAATGGAATAAAATTTTACTATATGTTGATGTATTTAACCAAATTGGAGAATTAAGTTCAAATATTGTGCAGACTGCCTTACCAGCATAGGAAGCAGAGTGGAGCTACTTTGCAAGCTAAGGAGTCTGGGCTTTTTGTCACATCTCTGGAGCTGTCCTGTAAAATATGTGTTCACACTATGTACTGGTACTCAGGACCAGACTGCATACTATACTGTGCTTTCAGTCAATGTCATTAGCACAAAGAACTAACTTTCCTTTTGTTTTTTTTTTCCTTCAGTACATGAATCCAGCAACCACTTTAACAGGTATCTTTCCCTCTTTTCTTTTTTTTTTTTCCCATAGAGAAAGTCTTAAAAGCATGAGAGGATCACGACAATGAAGAGGACTCAGTGTTCAACCAGTATAGTATCAGCTTCCCCAGCTCTGAGCAAGAGAGTTAGAAAGGCAATAATGAACTACATATCCTCTGCCTTTTTTTAACATTCCTTTGATTAGAAAATATGGCCAAAAATTTCCATAATTATTTGATACATAAATAAATAGCTTATGCCCTCTACTGTGAAAATCCAAGGTCTGTCTTTTGAACCAGCTTACATCTCTTCTTTGTGGGCCAGGTTCAGTGTTTGCATGCAGTAACACAGTATAAATTATGCAGGGATAATGATTCAAGAACTCAGGAAGGACTTTAAAAAACTTACTGTCTGCAAGGCACACCTGTGCTTCTTTACTTATTAATATGCATTTCTTTGTTTCTACATTTATATTTAGAACCCTGGAAAGGGCAGGTTGGGAGAGGATAGTTTTTGAAAAGGCTACCAATGAAAGTTACAAAAATAAGTGGGGAAAGGTTTTAAAATAATCACAAAACAAAATCTTCAAACAAAGCGACGCAAACCCAGAATTGAAAGTGGAAGTCTCTACAGTTATATAGACTTTGGACTCTGCTTAAACAGCTATGTGTGCATCTTCCAAGGGAAGATGTGTTTGCAAAAGGGAATGATGAGATTTCTGCATCTGAAATACTTTAAGCCTGACGTGCATTTTTATACATGTGGCAAAGGAATAGTGATTGTCGTAATCTGTAAGGAGAGGTTCCTGCTCCTATACTTGAGTGGTTAGCAACAACTTGGCAAATAGTTTATAGATGTTATTGATATGGGAGGTAAAAGTTGCCTTGCCTTAGAGCTTAGAAGCTTTTGTTAGTTTTTGATAAGAGTTAAGCCTGTTCACAGTGAGGAATTATGGAAATAAGGGGCAGGAAATGTTTAAAAAAGGGAACACATTTCCTTTTGTACATATAAGCATTCATCCTGCCCAAAGAACTGCAGAGTGTTCCAAGTGCAAGGTAAAATGTGTTGAACACAAGAGCCTGACTCTGCACTAATGAAACTGCCGGGCTGCTGAATTACTCCTGCCTAAGAATATTCTTTTGGGCACTGTAAAAATTATAAATGATAACCGCAGCAGAAGCCATACATATAAGGGGGAACTTTGAGCTATGCACTTCATTTGACATGCTGAGGATGGCATATTATCATGACTTGATAAACACCCTGCCTACAGCTCTGCTTAGCTACTGGCCACATAAGGAAGCAGTAACCTGGGGAATCTGCGTGCACAGGGTGCACAGAATGGTACCCAGGTCTTCACCTTGTCAAGACACATCACACTGAAATGGCACAGACCAATGCATAACTCCCTGTGGAATTAAAGTAATTCCAGGAAAAAATATAGTAATATTATATATTTATATCTCCTTTATGCCAATACAGTTCAATGCCAGCCACGCAAGTATACTTTCCTTTGGTAATGATGCTCAAATTTTGTTTGCTAAAAACCCAAATTTTCTTCACCCTATTTAATTGTAAGTTTTCTATTAAAAATTAAAATACTTATATAACGCACCTTCACATCAGAAATTAGACGATATAGGCTAAAAATCTTAATTGACAGCTGAAGAACTACAGATTATGCATTCAAAACCTGTTGCCTAACACTAGAAATCCCTACATTTACATTTTAAAGCTGCTTAAGAATCTTAAATGTCTACTAAAACTGCCTAGATCTAGGGAACACTGAACAGATAAGGCCTTGGTTTATATCTCAGCTCTGTCAGTATGTAACAACTAGATAGTTTACTCTCTGAACTGTCCATTTGAGACTGATTCATCTGACTTCTCAAATCATGTCTATTGTGTTGAACCTCATAGAAACTACTGGTGGAAGATGTTGTACTCCCTTTTGCTCTCTCCAATTTTTACATAGAAATGTGCTGTTTAGATCATGCACCTATGACCCTGGAAGACACTGTTTGAGTTTTAATGCTACTGTAGGGAGCTGAACCTATATCACTAGAAACATCTGTTAACCAATAGGCTATTTGGTATTCAAAACAGGTCTTCTCAAGTTCATCTGTTTAAAAATATTTTGCTTATATAAAACTTTTGCAATATTTATGGAACAAGGATTGGAATTTCATTCTCTTTCACTCTAGCTTACTAATTACCACCAGCCTATGACTAAATTCAGCATTTCATACTGAAGAAGCAGTTCTGCTTGCTCAGCATGTCTTAACACATCAAGCTTATGGTCTTTATTAAGCATCTAAATATCTAGAAATATGACCATAAATCACCTAAGGTGGAATTTATGTGACCAAACACAGGCAGCTAAGCTATCTTTATTGTCAGAGAGAAGTAAACACTTTTAGTGGAAGAAGCCTACCTTTAGGTGGCCATCTATACTTGGTCAGAAGAATTTCACCCTAAAAGAACTTCTCTCTCCCCCCTTGAATTGTAAAGAACATCTGGAGTGATCAGCTCAGCTGTAGGGGACTGGTCGGCAGATGTCTAAAGTTTGATGAGGTAAATTCCGCCTCTTTCAGTATCCATATTTTTTCTGGATCTAATATTAACACCTCTATGGACTTTTTTTCCTGAATTATTTGAACAGCTATAAAAATTGGTCAAACAATTGTTTCCTGAAGCAGATTTTCCTTTACCAAGTGGATATAAGTTTCTTCATTAATTTTGTTTTACATGAGAAAGAAGGACAGCTGTTACTGTTCCTTACAAGATTCATGTATTAGTGCCTGAAATGTGAGGTTTCCCTTTGTATTAGGTTTATGTGCCCCTGTTTTAGTACCGGGACTGGGAGGGGGGTCAGGGGTGGTCTATGCTATGTGAACAAAGACCAGGAGCTGCCCCATGTCAGACACAACTGGTTCCAGGTGGCTCCAATGCACCCCCGCCCATGGCACAGCTGAGCCCCTCAGTCAAAATGGTGGCACCTCAGGGAAAACATATCTAAGAAAGGGCAAAATGCTGCACAGTAGTGTGAGGAGTGAGGAAAAAATTTGTGAAACAACCCTGAAGATGCCAAGGTGAAAGAAGGAGAAGGAGACGGTGCTCCAGGCACCAGAGCACAGATTCTTCTGCAACCTGTGGGGAAGACCATAGTGGAGCAGGTTGTCCCCCTGCAGCCCATGGAGGACTATGATGGAGCAGACATCCACACTGCAGCCCATGAAGGACTATAAGCCAGCACAGGTGGACATGCCCTGAAGGAAGCTGCAGCCTGTGGAGAGGATCTCAGGCTGGAGCATGTTTTCTGGCAGGAGCTGCAGCCTATGGGGGACGCACAGGTCAGTCTGTTCCTGATGGACCATGCCTCATGGAGGGGACCCATGCTGGACTAGTTCTTGAAGAGCTGTATCCTGTGGGAAGGACTTATGCTGGAGCAGTTCGTGAAGGACTGTACCCCATGGGAGGGACCCTGTGCTGGAGCAGGGGAAGAGCCTGATGAGGAAGGAGAGGCAGAGGCGAATTGTCATGAACTGACCACCACCCTCATTTCTCATCCCCCTGCACTACTTGGGTTAGAGAGGAAGGAATAGAGGACCTGAGAACAAAGGAGTGAGGTTGAGCCTGGGAAGAAGCGGGGAAGTTATTTTATTTTTTTGTCTTTGCTCCTCACTATCCTACTATATTTTTAATTGTCAGTAAGTTAAATAAATTTTCCTAAAGTTGAATGTGGTTTGTGTGTTGGGAGTTGCTGAGTGATCTCCCTATCTTGACCCATGAGTGTTTTCATCTTATTTTGTTCCTGTCCTGTTGAGAGAGCAGCTGCGTGGCTGCCTGGCAGTCAGCTAAGGTCAACTCACCACACCCTCAAAAAATGCAAGGAGAGGGAGTTACCTTTCTGTATTCTCCCAAATAAGGTAATGAAATGTTTTTATTTGAAAGATGATGGAGAGATGCATGGATATATCTACATTGTCTGTTGAGCACCGCTTGGAATATATTTGCTGTTATCACAGAGTCATCTTTGCTGTTGTAGATTGCCAGATGTTTAGAGTGGAGGCAGGTCGACCATAAGCTACTGTTTAAGAGCAGCATAGACTCAGCCAGAAAGATATAGGCCCAAATCGTCATAGTATTTAGGGCAGAGATGGGCCTCTTTTTTTTCAGAGGAACATTAATAGCTTCCACTTAATGCAATACCATGACAATACCTTATAGGCATGATTGGATTCTGTGGTTGTAAGCAATCCTCCAAATGTGCATTGACAGCACTGATGAATATTTATAAGGAATTGTAATAAAAATAATAGTAAAGTAGACACTAGAATCTGATATAATGTTTTTCTTCTGCATGTGTGTTCGTTGCTGGTTTTCCCCCTTCATTTTGATTTCTGAATTTTAAAAAGTAAAAAAAAAATAATTGTAACTGAATGTGGTTTCCCTTCTTTACCTTTCTTCTTTGCTTGCTTGAGAGCTGAGTTAACAGGAAAATCCTACCTAAACGTGTTTGCTTCTTCGTAGAACTGAACTACCAAAGAATTGATAAATTAGCTATTTAAATACAATTTATAGGACTGAACACTTACGTATAAAGCTTAATGACTTAAAACAATTGTGAAAGAGGTCTGGCTTAGTGTCAAAATACTTACAGCTAGATCTTTAGCTGGTGGAAATCAACAGCACTGTGTTGGGTTCAGTGGAGCAATGCCAATTTTCACGAGCTGAAGCTCTAGTTCTTTATATTTACCTACAGATTTACTTTAATATGGTTTCTTTGTTACTCTCGCTAGCACGCGCACTCATGCCCAATGTAGGCACTGCTGTGTAAAGCATGTATTGTGCCGTTCAATGAAACGTTTAAACGAACCACCTGCAGCCCATTGCTAGTTAGCAATGCAGGTGGAAGTGCAGAATCCCACAAGGAAGGCTGCCCAGCTTTTCCATCCCTCAGCAAAACTGGTTCTAATACATAGGTTTCTGTGCAACCACTGTTGAGCTGTTACTTACACACTCACTGCACAGTCAGTGCTTCCCATAGTTCAACATTGCAAACTGCTTTGGGGGTACTTGGAGCAGATGAAGGGTGCAATATAAATCCAAATTCTCTTCTATTCAGTTTGTGAAACTGTGACTTATACTTGACAGTGTGGTAGAAAATATTTTTGTATGCCTTCGGACTAACTCCTGTGAGCGGTTTTTGTACTGTTTCAAAGTAATTTAGCTCTGGGGAGGGAACAGAAGCAATGATCATCTGTCCAGGATAAGAATTAATAGGGCCAGTATTGATCAGCCACAGCTCTTTACACAGAGCTTGGGCCAGAGTCAAATGTAGCATTTCTTCACATCTCCCTTTGATTTTTCTCTAGAGAATTTCATCTAAAGATGTGTCAGTTGCAGGATGCTAGTTATCTAATTCTATCCATCACTAACAGAAAAAAAGAGGGAAAAAACCCACCAAACCAACCCAAAATCAGCTAGATAACTAAAACTACTCTGGGTGAAAAGAAAACATCTGTTTACATGTAAAAGTCAAAAAGGGAAGGTCTGGTGCTCTTCACTCATAAAGAAACACATACTCTTTCCTTGGCACCCTTACTACGAATGAAAAAATTAAACTGTAAAGTACAAACTCCAAACCCATCCATTTATTATTGTTGTCACAGGAAATGTTTCATAATCACACCAATGTCACTGAACAAGGATTTACTTATTTATTTTTATTATATGAATAAGCAGGAAATAGTTGTTAACAAGGTACTCCTGATGTCCTGGAAATGATCTTGCATGTGCAGCATTGGAATTAATAGCCACTTAAAAGTGTATTCTCATTTCCCAGAAGTCAAATAGAGTTTTGATGATGGTTTCATTGGAGGCAGGACCAGTTCCTGAATAAACCATAAGGGAACAGAAGAAAATAAGCAGGGTATATGGGGTTACACTGTCACTCCACCTAGCCCAATATTTTGTTTTAAATGATGAGAAATAAATATGCTCATAGAAGGCAAAAACAACAAAAAAAGTCTTTTTACAGTGAAATTGTTAAAAAATTCTTCTCACAGTATCTAGCAACTAGAAAGGCAGGAATTCTTTATTTGAGCCAGAATTAATTTCATGGACATATTTAAAAGTGGAAACAAAGATAGACTAGACTGTGTGGAGGTCTGGAGCTGTTATTCATCTCTGATTTCAACTGAAGGCTCAAGCAACTGAAAAAGGTGTTGTGGCCTCATTTCAAATTTGCTCGAAGTACCGTAGAAGAAGCGCTGCCCTTCAGAATTGTTTAATCATCAGGAGTTATTGGTAGAACAGGACAGGGATAGCAGGGCTGTTGCCTTGTCCGGATCTGTTCTGTCAAGCAACAGGTGATAGAACAAGAGGAAATGGCTTCAAGTTGTGCCAAGGGAAGTTTAGATTGGATATTAGGAAGAATTTCTTTACTGAAAGGGTCATCAGACATTGGAAGGCGTTACCCAGGGCAGTGGTGGAGTCCCCATCCCCAGAGGTATTTAAGGGGCGTGTAGATATAGTGCTTAGGGACGTGGTTTAGTGGTGAGCTTGTCAGTGTTAGGTTGATAATTGGACTAGATGATCTTACAGGTCTTTTCCAATCTTGGAGAATCTGTGATTCTTACAGACATGAATTTATGTTGATTAGAGTAGATAAGACCTGAGTGTTGGCCTTAAAGGTGAACGAGTGCCTTCATGTTAGACTTAAGGTATTGGAAAAGGTAGATAGATGTTTTAAAGGATCTGAGCACTGGCTGTTATTTAAAACTCTATGTGAATTGCAGTTCTTACACATCAGCAGATGCCCAAACATGCAGGAAAACTGCATACTGCTGGAGAAAGGGGGTGTGTGGGGGTGGTATGGGAATTGTTTTTTTAACAAATTTTCTGGTTATCAAAATCAAACAATTCTAGGCAGAAAGAATCGTTCCCCCCGCCCCCGCTTTCTTCTGAGAAAGAGAGTGATTGTAATATCTTTATCTCCATTATGCCTTGTTTCTGATTGAGAATTTTCTTAGCTGAATTCCAAATGTCTAGTGAAATACACCCAGGCCTACTAATAACAGTCACCAAGGATACACAGAGATTTAATGCAGTGTTTGCAGAGCTGGGAGTAATGGCTT